>NW_015166507.1:136440-151451 GCF_001447785.1 Gekko japonicus
TTTTTTCTCCTGCTACAGACAGACTAACAGGGCCACCCATCTGGATCTCTCTCTTAAAGCAAGATTGGGTTGATTTAGAGCATTGCCTCCTGGAAGCCACTTTAAGTTAGCCAGACAGAACGGAGGTCAAACCCGCTCGTAATAGGAGGTGGGAAGTGTTAAAGGTGCTCTTGGATGCCAGCAGACCCCTCTCTTCCTTTCAGAGCAACCCCAGCGATGAAAGCCTGTTCATCCAGAGTCCCTCTCAAGCAGCCTGGATTAAGTGGTTCAGGTTCCTTCCGTGTGGACCATCCTGCTTCCCAAACTGCTGTGACACTGGTGGTGGTGGGGGGAGCTTCTGCGCAGTACTGTCCCCAGGTTGGCTGCAGGTGTTCCCCCGCCTGCTTTGGGATACATTTTTTCTTGAAAGGAAAGCAGGACAGAGAAAAATGCGGAGGGGATGCGCTCACTCCCTTCCCACCCCGTCTCCCGTGACTCTCTGCTGCACAGAAACCACACTGAGATTAAAAGGGGGGAAAGCAAAGGAGAGGGAGGGCAGGAGGGAGAACCGCCCTGCGCCGCCAGCCCGGGGGCGACTTCCAAGATTTAACCCACTCTTCGTCTGGCCCAAACAAACGGGGCAGCCGAAGGAGACGAGGCCCGCCCGCCCCTCCGTGAAGAAAAACCCCGGAGGGTGGCCGCGCCGGGCTGCAGCTGGTCTGACCGGCCGCCCGATCCCGCGTCTAACCCTTCTGAAGCCCCTCCCCCCCAATTCGGAGCCACTCCGGATCCAGACAGCGAAGGTCACGCGGAGGAGATTCTCCCACCCCACCCCCGCCACACCGGGGAGCCGCCCCGAGCGGCCCCGCCGCCCGCCTTTCCGGCTCTCCCTCACCGAGCCCGGCCCCGAGGCGCCCCAGCAACCAGGTCTTGCGCGGGCAGTTAGTGCCCTCCGGGATGTCCCAGTAGCCGGACATGGTAGCGGCGGCGGTGGTGGCAGCAGCGGCTCCGAAAACACCGCGAGACTCGGCCAGCCCCGCGAGAGCGAGGCGGGGCCCCGGCTGGACACTGGCCAATCGGCGCCCGGGAAGGCCCCGAGGGGGGCGGGCGGTGGGCGTGGCCGGAAGGGCAGCCTGCTCGGAGGATGTCTTCGTCGCCCGCCGCCCCGTGCGCGCCCCCGACGCCCGTCCAGATCCGCGAGGCCAACGCCCACCTGGCGGCGCTACACGGGCGCGTGGCCGAGCTGGAGCGACGCTTGGCGGCGGCGGAGCAGACGGTGCGCGGCCAGGCCGAGAGCCTCATCCGCAAGGACCAGGAGACGCGCGGCGCCCTGCAGAGGCTGCGGGAGGACAAGGACAGGTCGGGGCCGGGGCGAGGGCGGCGGAGCAGACGGTGCGCGGCCAGGCCGAGAGCCTCATCCGCAAGGACCAGGAGACGCGCGGCGCCCTGCAGAGGCTGCGGGAGGACAAGGACAGGTCGGGGCCGGGGCGAGGGGGCACGGTGGTGGTCGGGGCATTCTTTCCGGGAGGGAGCCTTGCCGTAGGCATGCCAGACCCCAGGAGGGAATCATCCTCGGGCTGCAGAGGTCAGCTCCCCCCCCATAGGGAATGGGTGCTTCGGGGCGGGTGGTTTTACCCCCTCCGAGGTCCCTGCCCACCCCGGGCTCCAGCCCCCAAATCTCCACCGGTTTCCCAACCAGAGTCTGGCAAACCTTTCCCCCGCCGGTGGCCTGCGCGGGACCTGGGAGGCCTGAAGGGTGGTGGGCAGGGAACCCGATCCTCCCCCCCCCCCCCCCCCCCTCAACACCTTGTCCGTGCCCCTTGAACTGCCCTATCTCCCCCCTGAAATCAAAACTCGTATGACTTTAGTTTTCGAGAACTTGAATCTGAGTCAATGACAACTAGGAACTGAAGACCTTTAAAAAAAAACAACCACCAGGTAGTTTTACCGAGACATTAAAAACAGATTTTTTAAAAAAGGTGGTTCGCTGTGTTGATCTTGAAGCAACAGAAAAAAAAGTTTGAGTCTAGGGGCACCTTTAAGTCCAACAAAGTTTAATTCTTGATATAAGCTTTTGTGTGAACATACAGGAAAGCTTATGCCCAGAATTAAACTTTGTTGGTCTTTAAGGTGCCCCTAGACTCAAACGTCTTGCAGTGTGTGTGTGTTTTCTCTTCTGAGTACTAGTGCCTTAAACCAGATGTCTTAATTACTCAGCTCAGGATTAGGATCTCAATCATTCATTCTCACATTCATACACACACACACACACACACACATATATATATTCATCCTTGAGGATCAGAAGACTGACTCTTGAAAAATGCAGTAAAAAGTTTTTGGGTCTCAGAATTTATTTTCAAAATGAAGACATTATTTTTTTTAGAAAAACAAATCAATCCCTCAAAAATACCTTTGAATAAATCTTTTCCTCGTGGTTGGCAACTTGCTATAGATCTGTTTTTCACACGTGGATGGGCTGGTGTAGTTTCCCTCTTTCTACTGTGGCAGCCATGGGGCTTCCACATGGTATCTTTCCAGGTCTGTAGCTACGGCGGGGCATTTTGGGGGCCTGCTCCTTTAATTGAAAGCCAGACCCCACAAATAGCAATGCCAGAAACTTTTTTTTTTTAAGGTTACTGCCTCCTCCCTGGGCTGCTGTTCTTTTGGGTCCACCCTGCACCATCACAGAGCCTTCTCATGGAACTCTCTCGGGGTTGGGTTTTGCTCTTGCGCTGCTCAAAGGAGAGACACCCCCCAACCACCCCCGCTGCCTGCTGGTGGGGGTGGCCAGGGCAAGAGCAGGTTGGTTTGCCCTCAGGCGTCTTTCCTTCTCCACCCAATTAGCCTCCCTGGGAGAATTAGTGTCGCTTCAGTGGCTGCCCAGTCACCTGCCAAGCGGGGTCTGCCTGGCCAAGCCTGTAGCTACAGTGGGGCATTTTGGGGGCCCGCCCCCTTAATTGAAAGCTATGCCTCTTTTTAAAAAAGGTTACTGCCTCCTCCCTGAGCTGCTGCTCTTTTGCGCAGTCGCAGAGCCTCCGTGGCATTCTCATGGAGCCGCTTCAGGGCTGGGTTTTGCTCTTGCTCTACTCAGGGGAGATACCCCCCCCCCCCCGGCTGCCTGCTGCTGGCGGTGGCCAGGGCAAGAGTATGGCGGCTTGCCCTCCGGCTTCCTCCTCCTCCTGATTAGTCCAGTTGCCTGCCAAGGAGGTACTGCCTGCACTTGTACCCTGAGAGAAAGAACTTCTCCCAGGCCTTTTGCAACTTCCCAGGTAAACCCTCCTGGGCTTTTTCACAATGTGCCGGACAGGGGGAGTCATGCAGCTCCATGGGACCCCCAGTTCCAAGGCTGCCATGCTTTAGTCACCAATGGAGCGGATCCGAAACTGCAAGAAGAGCAGGTGAGTGCATCCAGGTGCGGGGCACATTGCAGCGACAGCTTCACGGGTTGAAAGCCGGACCGCCAGCTCAGCTGATTCTAAGGCTGCTGTTGATTGAAACGGGGCGGATTGGGAGAGTAAACGGGCGCTGCTCCCCCTTGCTTAGGTCATCAGTGCTCTGAGCAGCAGGCTAAGCCAG
Organism: Gekko japonicus; assembly: GCF_001447785.1. NCBI lineage: Eukaryota > Metazoa > Chordata > Lepidosauria > Squamata > Gekkonidae > Gekko > Gekko japonicus. The sequence goes on from NW_015166507.1 coordinate 139,999, forward strand.
TAAGTTAAATTCTTCAGATTTTTGTGATGCGGCTTTCCTGTCACGTGAATGTTACACTTGGGAGCAGAGCTGAGGCCGTAGTGGCTCCGTCAGCCTTGTGTGCTGTGGTGACCTGGCAATTGTGAGAACGACCCTGCTCCCAGGGAGGCCTTCTCCAACTTTCACAGCATTCACACAGTTATACCCAGGTCACTATGCCGCTGGGCCCACTTGTGGTGCCGTCCCGTCCGTAGGCTTGCTTCTGAGACTCGCTGGCAGGGCTGAATTCCCCTTCACGGCCCTCCCTCTCCTTTCCCTCCCCAGGGAGATTGCTGTGCTGGAGGGGAAGCTGCTCTCCTCGGAGGAAGCCGCGCAGGAGCTCCGGGGGCTGCTCCAAGAGAAAGAAGCCGTGATCGCCCAGCTGAACCACCGGAGTCACCTGCTGACCAAGATCTGCCGCAGCCGGCCCGTCCTGGACAACGTTTTGGCGTACATGGCCGAAGGGGAGCGGCTGAGCCCCGTGCCCGGAAGCCAGGGCAGCTCTCCGGATTGTGGCCTCTTCCTAGAGGCAAACTGTGCCCTCGGCTTAGACTCGAAGGACTTTTCTCTGTGTGACGATGACGTGGAGTCAGGCAAGAGCTTGTTTGGGACAACAGTGTGAACAAGACCAGCCACGGTTACCTTCTCCTGGGAACCCCCTCCCCCCCCCCCCCCCCCCGGGATGCACAAGCCCCTTCTGTGGGATTCGAAAAGAATGCCTTGACACCCGGGAACTCTGCCTCAACTGGATCTTGCACCCACCCGCAGGAAGCCCTTCAGCCCGGAAATGTTCTTTTTGGTATGCTTGCGGATGATCAGTGCCCTTGATCCCTGACCCCCTCTCTAGCTAGGACTGGGGGCCAGAGTGGCCTGTCCGAGAAGCAGCACACCAGCCGAGGGGGCAGGCCCGTCCACCCCGTCAGCTTCATTCCCGTCTGCTGTGGGGCGGTTCCCTCTTGGTGCATCTGCCAGCTCCCTGTCATTCTCAGCAGAGGTCCCCGGTGGGATGGATGGGTCACTCGGGGTTTGCACTCCCATCAGAGAGAGAGATATATATATATATATTATATCGGTGGGATGGATGGGTCACTCGGGGTTTGCACTCCCATCAGAGAGAGAGATATATATATATCCCCCCCCGTTTTTTGTGGTGGGGGTGAACAGTGCTTCACTCAGGCCAGGGAAGGAAACGCAGCAACCTCTGTCTTTGTCCCATTGCCCGTCTGCCCTTCAACTTGTCTCACGCTTCCTTCGTTAGTTTTGGTGTCGGCCAGAACCTTGGAATGATGTCACACACACACACACCCCCGGAGGCAGCAGCAGAACTGATGCTGATTGTAGCCATCTTGAGTGTTTTTAATGGGGCGAATTCTCCTTAGTTTGATAAAACTCATAATAGGAAGCAAGGCATTTATATAAGTACTGATGGAATTTTCTAATCACCCAAACTTGTACACTATAAAAGACGCCACGCTTTGTTCTCCCCTTAACTGCCTTCCGCCCCCTAAAATGTCTGTGCCCCAAAGCCGAGACAGCCGAGGCTGGTTTGCAGACAAGAGCCAGCGGCCTTGACGTCATTTGCAGAGCAGGCTGGGGGCCCTTCAGTGTCCAGGGTTCCTTGCAGGGCAATTCTCTTAGCCAGAGCAGGCAGAGTAAGGCAAAAGTCCTGTGCTACCTTAAGGACTTAGCACATTTCTTCTGGTAGGAGGTTTTGTGAGGCTGGCTCAGCTGCTCTTCTGGTGCAGTAGCAGCGTAGGGCCTCGTGGGGCCCCATTTCCAAGCCCTAAATGGGGGTAATGCAAACTAAGAGCATGCCACATGACCCAGTGTTCCCTCTAAGCTGAGTTAGTGTGAGCTAGCTCACAGTTTTTTTAGCCTCCGGCTCACACGTTTGTTTTAGCTCAGGAAGGATGGCTCCAGAGCAAACTAATTTATGTAGTAGCCAAATCACTTGCTCACAGCTTTAATGCCAGCAGCCCACAAAGTAGAATTTTTGCTCATAAGACTCCAAGGCTTAGAGGGCGCATTGGCCACATCCAGGGATGGTGTATAGCAGAGGTCCTAGACACGGTGCCCACGCATGCCAGGGCATCCACCGACATCTTTTCGAAAGTGGGCAGGGCCAGGTGGGATAGTTGCCCGGCAATGCTTCTGATTGCCCACTGAGGATTTGATTGGCTGTGCAGGTTTTCTAAAATGTTGCTTGGGCAACGGCTGCCATGACAGCACACCGTTTTGTGGCTGGCTCCGCCTCCTGTGGTGGCCATTTTGGGGTTGCACTCACCACACTGTGTGGGAGCGCCCACAGGCTCAGAAAGGTCGGGGACACCTGCTGTATAGAATCTCACATGTCTACACCATTGTAAAGAGGTTCTGACGCCACTGCTAAGCGTCGGCATTCACCTCCTGGTCCTGGGTGCCTGGCTCTTCCGCCGTTGGTTGTCTTGGACTTCCGAAGAATCCCCCTCCTTGCATCATGCTCTCTTCCCAAGCTTGTTTTGCGGCAGCTCTTCCTATTCTCCAGCCATGTATGGTCACCAGACTGATCGAAGTAGACGGGTTGTGATCCCAAGTGCCTTTCCCGTAAGCCGGCCCCATTGTATCAGATGGGACAGACTCCCTTGTCAGCACCTTCAGGATTGGGCCATTTCCACGGAATGGCTGTTCTCATAGTGACAGGCTAAGCCGGTTCCTCCCCTGCCTCTTCTGGCCTACAGAAGCAGCCACAAGTGCCTGCATCCCGCTTGGATTTTGTTACACGGTGTCCTTGGTCTAACTTTTCCTTGGTGGATGCAAAATAAACGTATTTTGGAATATCTGCCTTTTGGTCTGCCATTATTGTTCCTTCTCCCCCAACCCTGCCTGGCTTAGATCTCCCTGGGTCCGGTTGGTCTCTTATTTTGAGAGAGCTGACTTACAGCCCAAGTGCCAGGATGGGACCTGGGTATCAAGCACCCTTTGCGGCACACAGAAAACCCGAGGCTCAGTCTCTCGCTCAGGGGCTCCAGGGGAGTGGGGTTGCAATGGAGAGCAAAACGGGGTTTACGTCAAGTAGCTTCCTGTGCAGGTCCAGGCCAGCTCAGAGGAGGAAAGTCCAGGTTACATTGTAAGGAGCACTCTTCTCCCAGAGACCTTTTCCACCTGGTGCATTACTTGATCGGGGTGGGGTGTGTGTGTGCTCCATCCCGTCAGTCTCCTTTGCCAACACAGGAGCTCAGCACTAGAGGAAATGTTTCAGAGGGAAGGGACGTGTCCCTGCTAGGGGTGTGCAAAAAAAAAAAAAGCTGGTATTTTTTTAGTTCGGGTAAATCAGACCTGAAAAATATCGGTAAATGCCGAATTTCCCCAGTAAAATATCAGTGAGGTATTCGGACTGGGGCTATATTCGGTTCCGATTTACACCACCCAAGGGAAAGGAGACATGTTAGAATGCCTTCTTTCCCTCTGGTAGACCCTACAGATTTCCCTGTCAATTTCACTCCCTGCCAGCTAAAAGATTGGGAAGGGAAGCAGGCATGTTTACAATGCCTTTCTTTCCATCCCCGATATCGGAGAGGGAAAGAAAGGCATTTAAACCCAACAGCTGATTGGCGGCTGAGCCAGCTGTTAGGTTTAATGAGACCTTTTTCATATAGCAAAATGAACCTTATGTGATAACCGAAATATACCGACAAGGTATTTTTCGGGTATTTCTTCGGTTCGGCCATAGCCGAATGCACACCCCTAGTTGCATGTTGTGGGAGGCAGGACAGTGTGTCGGGGAGGAAGTTAGACTTTCTGGGGAGATGCTGGAGAGTGAATCGAAACCGGAGCTGTTTGGCGTTAAGGTGCCAGGGAAAGCTTCAAGGTTTTTATGATCGGGGGGGGGGGTTTCCGTCTGCCTCCTCTTCCTCAAACACCTGGGCCAAGTCCCTGTAGTCCATGGGGATTGAGTCGAGCTCCCCCTGAGCTAAGCACACTCGTTCCAGGACTGAAGGGGGCATCTCCCCCCACTCCAGCTTCCACCCATGGCCATCGCATCGGGGATTGGGAAAATGCAACACGCTGGCACTCCACTGCACATAGGGGTCATGGTCTCGCAGCTAGGGGTTCCCCAGAACCATTGGAAAGCCTGGCTGTCAGATTAATTATGAACCAATCCACTGCCTGTTTTCTCAGATGCGAACCAATGTAATCCACTCGGTGTTCTTCCAAGGTGAACGTGGGGCCCCAGTCCTGCAGGAACTTGTGCACTTGTAACAAGAAGGTAGGCTTGTCTGGTTTACCATCAAAAGTGGTGTCCAATAGCTCGCGGTGTTGCTCTGGCTCCGATGGCAGCATGGCTGGAGCAGGGGGCCCAGCTGGGACGACAGGAGGTGCTTTGCCCCAGAGGTGCTTGCCCTGGAGGTGCCTGCCCCAGCGGCGGTGGGGCAGGTGCTAGCTGCTGCCACCCCAGGTCTGGCCTCCCCCTGCCATCCGGGACCTGGCCTCGAAGCTTATGTTGGACAGCCATGGCGATGAGTCTTGGTAAATCCAGCATCATTTCATGCAGCTCACGCCTCAGCTCTTTGGTTTCCCCACGGAACTCTCGCACCCGTTTTATGTCCACTTCCTCAGCAATGGGGATGCGGCCCGGGACTTCTCGGAAGATGCTCCTGTAATGCTGTGGGTTCCTCTCGTACGTCACCATTCAGGGGTCAGGAGTTAGTGCCCAGCTCACTTCCGTCCATGTGGGGATATGGGCCCACAGGTCTTTGTTCCATAGTTTTCATTTCTGTGCCATCTCTGGTGGTAACCGGGGTGTCCTCGTTCTCTTTGCCAGCCATCGGTGTGAGGTACGGGAACTACAGGGAGTTCTAACACTCTGTCAGACTCCTGGAGAAATCAGTTCCCAACAACAGTTTTTCAAAAGAATAGAAAGTTTATTGAGACATTGATAGGATCCCGACTCTTAACATTTCTGTGTTAAAACTGGGGGAAAGTGCGTGAAGCGGTGCGTGGGAGCGGTGGCGCAGGCAGTTAATGCCTGCAAGTAACAGCACTAGCGAACAGCCACTATGGCTGTTCGAGACCACCGCGGCCGGGGTGAGCTCCTGGCCCTAGTCCCAGCTCCCGCCCACCCAGCGGCTTGAAAGTGTCTCACGAGTAGACAAATGGGTACTTGCCATAGGTGGCAGGGGGCACCCACCTCCTGACGGGGTATGCCAGGAGTGCGGCTGTGGCAGAGGCGGCGGCGGGGGAGTTATGGCGGCAGCAGAGACGGGCTGAGGACGTGGCGACGATGGTTGGAGGCGGAGCTGTGATGACGCGACGACGATGCAAGGACGCAGCACAGTGGAGCCTGACGGACGTTAGCCGAGCTGCAGTCAGAGCACCCACGCACCAAACAGAATACCAGCTGAAGCCTGCCGAGGATGCCGTCGGCCCACCCGAAGCGCCGGAACTAACATCAGAAACCGCCCGGAGAAAAAGCAACAGCAACAAAAACGCATGCCGCTGGGTGCTGGTAGGCAGCCCCCCCCAAAAAAAATGAATTGTGGCCCTAGATTAGGTATAATCGGTACATATCCTCTGTAAACCGCTCTGCGACCCTCCGGGGCCAAGGGCGGTATAGAAATCGAAACTATAAATAAATATATAAATAAATAAACTATAAATTCTATCTAAATCAAGCAAGACCCTAATGTTCCGGGGCCAATAACACCTAAGCTACAGGCCCGCCGAAATAACGGCTCATAGTTCCCAGGGGAAAGATGATGCCATGCCTGACTGGGACTCAAGATTACGTGTCTGGGTCGAATAAGATAACGAAGCAACAGCAGAGTGGCCAAAAGCTAAAGTAGACATTCTTCCCACTCCCCTACATCACCATGGCAACCAAGCCCGAGAAAGCAGGTGAAGTTGACAGTTCCACTGAGGAAGCGCTCTGTCAGGAAGTTCTTCCTAATGTTTAGCCGAAAGCTCTTTTGATTTAATTTCAACCCGTTGGTTCTGGGGCGACCTTCTAGGGCAACAGAAAACAGCTCTGCTCCATCCTCTATGTGGCAGCCATTCAAGTACTTGAAGATGGTTATCATATCCCCACTCAGCCATCTCCTCTCAGGGCTAAACATACCCAGCTTCTTCAGCCTTTCTTCATACTATTACTATTAGCTTCTTTCTAATGGGAAAAGCATCTGGGGCTTGAGCTGCTGACTGATAAATGCTGCTACAGGTGAGATGCCTGGAGTGACTGCCTTTCTTCAAGGGTCCCACCCATGTGCTGGAGATTAAGTTCATAAATGACTTCAGCAGGCTCATCATGTGGTGTTATCCAGGTTATCTCCTCAGGAAAATATAGAGATGGAAGAATCTTGCTCTGTCTGCAGACACTGATTTGAGTATTACACGGTAGTGAAGCCTCACAGTAAAGGTGTAGATCACCCTGTGAGCTAGGTGTCAAGTCCTGGACACAATTACTCCCACAAACACTCTTGTAACAGCAAGATTTGTTTATTAGGAGACAGAGAGGTTCCAAGCATGGACAGCTTATGTGTCAGAACTGGGTTCCAGATGCCAGTCCCCCCAATATAGTAAAAGCAGGAAAACCCACATATGCCAAATGACCAATCACTTCTGTTATTCAGCCCACCACACATCTGCCTTTGCCCCTACGACCGCCCCTAACGCCTGCAAGCTAACGGTTATTCTATCTAGAAGCTCTGCAACTACAAGGTCACACCGAACAGTGAATTCATACGCATCCCAAGATGTTTACAGCACACTCAGGAGGCTCCTGCGTGAGAACAGTTAAGAGGTAATGTCACACTCTGTCTCTAGTTTGCCATGATTCGTAAGGGGAGGGAAATTCCTGAGGGAAGTGAATGGCTGAGTTTGTGAACTGCTCTATCATAGGCAACATAACTCTTCTCAAGATACCTCCCTTCACAAGGGATGACCTTGAAGCCAAAGCTATGTCTGCTTGGCTGTCTTAGATAAGGGATCCATGTATTCACAGGTGGGGGTGTGTGTAGGAAGTGTGAACGTTTATGGAGTGTGATTGGATGTACTGGAGGGGGGGGGGCTTCATTTTATCTGTCTATAACTTTGGATTCTCCCGCCAGAACCCCAGTTCTGACACAGTACTGGTCTGGCCTGGAACATGATTATTTCTCAATGAACAAATCACTGCCAGAGAGTGTTGTTGAGAGTAACTTTGTTGAGGAGTCTGACAGGTAGCACTAACCAAGCAAAGCAGACAGCCATACACAGTCACTCCCCCCAGTTCCCAGCAGAGAAGATAAACAGGAATGGAAAGGAACAAGGTTACATCAGAACTGTAGAAATACATGTGACTCCATATGGAAATACATGGCAAGCGAGGCCCGAGCTTGACAGTAGGTTAGGCTGAGAGAGTAACTGGCCCAAGGTCACCAGCAATCTTCCATGGCAGAGTGGAGACTCAGTCTGACAACTGGCTGTCGGTGGGAAAGAAGGCCTGGACCTGAGTTGAGTTTAAAGGTAAAGGTTCCCTTGCTCGAAAGCCAGTCGAGTCCGACTCTAGGGTTGCGGTGCTCATCTCCGTTTCAAAGCCGAAGAGCCAGCGCTGCCCAAAGACGTTACCGTGGTCATGTGGCCAGCATGACTAAACACCAAGGCGCACGGAACGCTATTACCTTCCCACTGAAGTGGTACCTATTTATCTACTTGCAATTTCTTGCTTTCGAACTGCTAGGTTGCCAGGAGCTGGAACTAGAGACGGGAGCTCACTCCGTCATGCAGCAACTCGGGTCTTGAACTGCTGAACTACTGACCTTCCACAGCCTAGAGTTCAGTGTCTTAACCACTTTGAGCCACAAGAGCCCAAATGAATAAAACAGGTCAAATGGGCTGAAGGATAGATCCCCCCCTTCCCATTTACAGTAAGCCCCAATTGCTGCCCAGAGGGAAGTGGCAAGACGTGCCTAACCAGCCAGGCACAGGGAAAACCAGCACCAAAAATGGGCAACCACAACAGCCACATATAGGGTTGCCAACCTCTAGGTGGGAGCTGGAGATCTCCTGGGGTTACAGCTGATCTCCAGGCAATGGAGATCAGTTCACCCAAAGGAAATGGCTGCTTTGGCGGATGGACGCTGTGGCATCCTCACATGTCCCTGCTAAGCTTCCTGCCCTTCTGAGGCTCCATGTCCCAAATCTCCAGCAATTTCCTCACCCAACCCAGATTTCAATTCACTGCTCTTGTAGAAAATCTCTCGTCTTCAGTGTGGGGATGACATTGTGCAGTTTGGTGTAGTGGTTAAGTGTACGGACTCTAATCTGGGAGAACCGGGTTTGATTCCCCACGCCTCCACTTGCAGCTGCTGGATGGCCTTGGGCAAGCCGTAGTTCTGTCAGAGCTGTTCTCTCAAGGACAGTTCTGGAAAGAGCTCTCTCAGCCCCACCTACCTCACAGGGTGTCTGTTGTGGGGAGGGGAAGGGAAAGGAGTTTGTAAGCCACTCTGAGACTCCAAGTGAAGGGCGGGGTATAAATCCAACCTCCTCCTCCTCCTCCTCTTCCTGGTTTAGCCTCTGCCCCTCGAGTCTTCACTATACTTATCTAGGGTTGCCAAGCTTGTTTCCAAGATACAATCGCACAGGCTGGGGAGCCACTGGAGCATTGTTGTGAGAGACAGAGAGTTTCATGCCCTCAGCTCGTAAGGGTAGAGCCATTCCCTCCCCTTCTCCTCTGGGTTAAGGTCAATAAAACAGGACATTCTGTCCCGAAGAAACTATTGGCCTCTGCTCAGGATGGCCTGGAAATGGGAAACCCTACATTTCACAGCCCTCCTGAAGCAGGCAGCTGACTGTTCCGGGCATCCCCCACCCTTTGCAGTCGTGCTCGTGTCACATCTTGCTCTGACCGCATTGGCTTCTCTCGGGATCTTTCCAGTCCTAGCAACTGGGGAACCATTGCTATAGAGATCGCGCTGAGCTCCTCCAACACAACAGAAGAGCTGGAGTTGCGGTTTGAACAGAGCATAATTCCAGGTAGGGGCAAACGGGGGAGCCCACAGAATCTGGCAGCAGTAGGCGGGCGGGTGGGCGCTGGGCATAAAAACTGCCAGGGGTTGGGCCGGGGAAAAAAAAGTGGGGGAGGGAGGCCTGTAAAAAGGGGGGGGGACAGCGCCCATGGAGACGTACCACCCTTTTCTCCATCCTTTGGGCAACACCTCTGAAAATCCAAAGTGGACCCTGACAAATAGAGATGTCCACATTGCTCCGCTCTGCTCTTGCAACTCAAGAAAGCCCCACTTTGGTTTTGCTTCTCTGTTGTTCATTTGTTTCCTGGCACCAGCCCACCCCCCACCCCCCGTCCATTTATCAGCCTGCCAGCCACATACGTTTTTAACCTGCCCTTCTTCCAAGGATCTCAGAGCAGCCAATGTGGTTCTCCCTTCTCTCTTATCCTCATGGAGAGGGGGCTAGACGGAGAGGGAGTAACAGGCAAGTTTTCTGATGGGAGGGGGGGAGGAGTTCCACATACCGATTTTCATAACCCATTACATTAGCAGTCAATCAGCATTATATGAAATATGCTGGACAAGCAAAAATACTGGGGAAGTGGTTCAGTTGACACAGATAGTACATGGATATGACAATAAACAGACATTCGCTGTTTTCAGAAGGGTCCCCCACCTTGGTTATACCAGATGCAGGAAATGCGCTCCACTCAAGAATTCATCCCAGTATTTCAATTATTATGACTACACTCTGTCCATGAGCAGGAACCCAGCTGCAAACTCATAGCTGGCAGAAAGTAGGGGATTGAAGGAAGAAGCCCTCAAGCTCATGCTTATGCTAACGACTGGGTGAATCAAGACAATGGTTTACCTACTGGAAGGTGACATCCAAAGGGACAGGGAGGGAAACAGACACATTGCGAGAATGTGTTCTCTTCCTCTTGAAGCAGGGAGATCAAAATGTCCCCAGCATGGAAGAGACTTCCCAAGGTAGATTATAAAACCCTGGACAAAAAGAAGCGCTCTCTTGCATCTTGCTCTTGACTTGAGAACATAAGCCATGAAAGACTGAACTTTTACTTTAGGGACTCCATCTTCATCTCGTCCACACAGCAGGGGACAACAGGAAGAAGTCCCAACCCAGAGAACTAAGGTAATGCTGAACTTTGAACTACTGCAACTTCAAGCAGAACTAGCCTGTCCTATTTAAACGTCATTTAGGAGAAGTACCCCAGTGTGGGGATTGGGGACTGCATGTTTTCACCCTTTCTTTGTACTCCTGCCCAGCCTGGATGCTTGACCAGACCATGTGTATTTTATTAAATTTTCTTTCTGTGTGTATTTTTGTGTATGTCTGTGCCCAGAAGCCATGGTTGAATTCTGGCAACCCCTAATGGGGCTTGGACATTTCAGAGAGGTGGCCTTGCCTCCGCATCCCGGCCCTGATATTCCTTGGAGGTCTCCCATCCAAGTACTTGCCAGGGTCGGCCCTGCTTAGCTTCTGAGATCTGACGCGATCCGGCTTCCCTGGGCTGTCCACGTCAGGGCAAATATCTTCTGTTTCAAATGCCGTAAGCTGCAGGTGATGCTGAGCCCTGCCTAATAGAGAAGAAATGGCCCGGTTTGAAGTGTGGGCATCCTTTCGGGCAAGTGAAGACTGAAAGGGCACAAAATCAATCCCAGTTTTACTCTCCTTTTTCAGGGTCAAGGACCACAACATGGAGGCAGGCACTAGAGCCATTGTGAAGCTCAGAACAAAGTGTCTGGAAAGAGGAGCGGCAGGAATGAAGGGTCTTGCCAGGTATAGGTTGAAGGAGGGGGATATTCCGAGGGGGAGGATTTCCAACTTGCTCTCCGTTCTTCCTGCTGCTGAGCTAATGGCTGATTCGCCGTGGTGTGTGTGAAATAAGCAAAAGGCCCATCTAGTTCAGAATTCATTCCCCCAAGATAACTTATCTTCAGGAAGCCCACAATTATGGCACGACAGCAAGCGCCCGCCACTGCTCTTTGTCCACCAAAGGTATGCTGCATCTGAACATGGAGACTTAATTTAGCCTTCATGTCTCATAACCTTCATGGGATTTCTCCTCTTTGGACTGTCCCCTTTTAGAGCCATCTAAACTAGTGGCCATCGCTACATCATGTGGCACTTAAGTCCCACAAGTTTACCCATTAATTTAAACTCTTTATGTATCTGCATTGAGTGGTTTTCCTTTTGTCTGTCCTGAGTCCTCTAGCCCACCCATTTCATTGGTTCTCCACCACTCAATATTCCAGGAGAGAGAGAGAAAAGGTCTCTCCACTGAGTTTCCCCACACCATGGTACTTACAGAGTTCTTCAATGTTCCTCACCAGCTGGTTGTCAAGAGGGGAAAATGCCCTATAAAACGTAAAGGTTTCCCTTGCTTGAAAGCCAGTTGAATCTGACTCTAGGGGGCGGTGCTCATCTCCGTTTCTAAGCCAAAGAGCCAGCGC
>NW_015166507.1:151688-167631 GCF_001447785.1 Gekko japonicus
GGCGGCACAGCTGCTTGTGGGGAATCGGTCTAAATCTTCCCCAAACTTCCTACTAGAAATAAGTATGCGTCGTCCCCATCTAACTCCTGAGATCACAGCAGGCGCATAGCTGGCAATCATGAGGGCCAGAAACTTACTTTTGTCAGGTGAAACCAAGACGAGCCTCAGGCACAGCAGCTGATGCAGCCCAAGGGAGCCAGAGCTGATTGTGGGCCCCCTCCTCCCCCGCAGGCATCTTCGCATCCTGGCCGATGAAAAGAGCCAGTCCTTGGACCTGGAGGGATTCCTGAAAGGTCTTCAGGATGCCGGGTACTCTCTGGAGCGGGAGGAAGCCCAGCAGATTTTCAGCCTCTGCGACAAGGGCCAGAATGGCACACTGGATTTCACAGAGTTCCTGGAGGCCCTGCGGGTGAGCACGGGAGCTTTTCTTCCCCATGGGTGGTAGAGCCAGGTGTGGGAGCTGAAAGGGGACGCCAGGCGGTCTACCCTCAGGGGGCCCTGGAACAGATAGCGAGAGGCTGCAACCAGGTGTTGTGCTAACCCCCACATCCCTTGTGCAGTGGTGCGCTGCAGGCTGACAGTTGCACCTGTACTCTCAGGCCTGGAGAACTCTGCACACGTAGTGACACCCTTTGGCTGAAAGACGGCGGGCAGCTTTGGCGGTCTTCTTGCTGTCTGGAACAGAGGAGAAGGGTTAGCTCTTAAGTTTTGAAAGTCTTCCTCTAAGAGAAGTCCAAAAGAGTGATCCCCCCAGTTTCCTCTGCCTTTAAGTATGTTAGCCTTAAAGAGTTTAATGTTTCATATATTCTTCTTCTATTCCCCCCCCCCATTTTTTACAAATTTAAAATTCAGATTAAGCCATGCAAAAATGAAAGGCTCTCGGGTATTCTCTGCTTGAGAACGGTGGTGGCTGAAGAAGTCCTTGCCAAGTTGATGCAGTGAGAGGCGGCCAGAGAGGCTGCTGGTCTCCCCTGCGCTACCCCCCCCCCACACACACACCATTGGCAGCTGCAGTTGACTATCAAGAGCTGTTAATAAGGCTGTTTTTAATTTTTTAAAATTTATTATTTATTTATTAAGATTTATACCCCGCCCTCCCCGCAGAGCGGGCTCAGGGCAGCTTACAAGGGGCAAAGCCCATATAAAACAGATAAAAGCAATAAAAACATTAATAACAATTGTACTCATTTAACAAGATGTTCTCCGGATACATGCCAGATGGTAAATAGACAGTTCTCCAAGGATGATGTTATCCTATAGCTCAATCAGGTAAATCCAGTGGTATCGGTCATGCAGAAGTTGTGGCAGATCTTCCTGGGCCATCCTTAATCCTGTTGTCCACCTCACTGGTGACGGTGGTAGTGGTGGCCCCTATGTGAAAGCCTGGCGGAAGAGCTCCGTCTTACAGGCCCTGCGGAACTGCATAAGGTCCCACAGGGCCCTGATCTCCTCCGGGAGCTCGTTCCACCAGGTAGGAGCCACCACTGAAAAGGATCTGGTCCTAGTCGTGGCGAGCCTTGCCTCCCGGGGGCCTGGAACCACCAGGCGATGTTGTGCCCCAGACCTAAGTGCTCTTGGGGGTATATATGGGGAAAGGCGGTCCCTCAGGTAAGTCGGACCCCGGCCATAACATAAAACAAAGATAGAGCAGCTTTGTGGAACAGACCTAAAAAGCTCCACCTTGCGCACAAGTGCAAGGCAACTGCAACTGTCTTCCTCCATTGCATCTGCAGTCCAGAGATACAGTGCCTTTGGCCACGGAGGCTCCATATTGCCCTGGTGGCTAGAAGCCCCTGAGAGTGTAGGAACTGGGCCTCGAGGAGAGGAGGGCAAACTCCCTTATCTCCCCTCAGCCTCCCATGTCTGAAGCCCGGAAGGAGGTCATCAGCAAGGCATTCCAGAAACTGGACAAGACCGGCGATGGCTTGGTGACCACTGAGGACCTCCAGGGGGTCTACCAAGGCCAGGCCCACCCCAAGTTCAAGAGCGGGGAGTGGACAGAGGAGCAGGTCTTTCGCTCCTTCCTGGACAGCTTTGACTCTGACAAGGACGGGAAGGTGAGTGGTGGGGCAGGGCCTGGTGGCAGCTTCTCTTGGGAGAGGCGGGGAGAGATGTGCCAGCTCGGCCACAGAAGGGTGCTGAGCAGGCGGGCCTCAGGGAGAGGGTGGGGACCGTTCCATCTGTGTTCACACACACACACACACCCCTGCCCGGGTCTGTGCCTGCAGGACTCCGCTGAGGATCTCAAGCAGAGCAGCAAAACAGGCATCGCAACAGGGTGTGTGTGGGGGGGGCAGAGCCAGCCCCCTCTTCCCCTCACAACTCAGGCCACTTCCTCCCTCCCCACAGGTCACAGCTGAAGAGTTCCTGAACTATTACAGTGGCATCAGTGCCTCCATTGAGAGTGACGAGTACTTTGTGGACATGCTGAAGGCAGCCTGGAAGCTCTAGGCGGGGAGAAGCGGCAACCGACCTGCCTCCTCCCATGGCACCGGAGGCTTGCCTTAGAGGCAGAGGGCTATTGGGGGGGGGGAATGTATCAATACCCTCGCTTTTCTCCACAACAGGGACCTAAAGTGGCTTCACTCTCCTCCATTTTATCCTCAAAACCACCCTGTGAAGTAGGTTAGGCTGAGTGTGACTGGCCCAAGGTCCCTCAGCCGGGATTCAAACCTGCTGAGGATCTCTGTGCCGAAGGCGGCGGTAGCCGAGACACAAACACCACCGCCGCCGCCACCCCCCAGGAGACAAAGGCCTGGAATCAGAATGAGGTAGAGGTGGTGGAAGTCATCAACTGTTGTCCTTGAATGTTCTTCCGTGTAACTCTGGGCAGGCAGAAGACTAGCCCAGCAGGGGACAAGCATGGACTATAGTCGGGCTCATTTTCTCTTCTGCAGGGAATCTCTGCCACGGGAGACTATTCAGAGACACTGCCTGGTCTTTCACCTCAGGACTCTCCCCGTTCAGTCTCTGCTGTATGAGTAGAAGCAGCCATAAAACAGCCTGCCAGTTTAGGAGTTGTCATATGGGATTTGGTGGGATCCATTCCTGAGTAAGCAGGACTCAAGATCGGGCTGCAAGACCATGTTTGCTTGTAGTTTCCAAAAAGCTGTACCCTGTGCTTCTTCCATACCCCAAGCAATATCCATCCAATAAAAGCCACAGTGGGGGAAAGACTCCATGGTCTAGGCCTGCTTATGGGAAGGGGTGTGTGTGTGTGTGCCCTGGCATCTTTCCATGTACCTCCAGTTGCAAACCTGTGCCCACTTACTTTCAAGCAAGCCCTACTGAACTCATTGGTTGAGGGGGGGGGAATTCAGCTGGGCTGCAGAAGGGCAGGGTTTTGACTCATAGAGCCACAGAGTTGGAAGGGGCCATACATGCCATCGGGTCCAACCCCCTGCTGAGTGCAGGGTCAACCTACAGCATCCCTGACAAGTTTCATCATGCTCTAGTTTGAATTAATGGTGTTTCCCCTGGTTATGAAAAGTTGCACAAATTGAGCCCAGCGGTAGGGCGGGAGAGACACAAGATCAAAATGTTAATAATTCTAGCTGAGGGAACTGGAGGGTCCCAAGTGCAAAGAATTAGGCCAAAATCTACCGTGCCACTCCGCTCGCTATCAAAGACATTGTGTGGTAGCTTGCGATAGTGCTAAAATTAGGCGGTTAATTAATGGTGTGCCCCACAGGCAGATTGTATGCTGCCCCCCTAAAAAAAGGTCTCCTTCTTTGAGCCCTGCACAGAAACCCCCTTCTCCTTTCGAGATACCACCCAATTAGGGTTAATTCTGAAACTAAACGGTATATGCTACAATAACCTACAAAACCTAGAGTTTGGGGGGAGGGGCGTTAAGAGAGTTCTAGTCTGACGGGGAAGACGCACTTGGAAATTTGTTCAACTGCCAGCTGAAATAAATGCCAGCCAGATGCCCAGTGCCTGAGCACCATCGGGGATCCTCCGTTTGCCCACAAAACAGAAGACACCCAAGGCCTCGGTGCTGATTTGTATATAAACGTGACTGACCTAGGGCACAGGAAGAGCCGCTGTGCGACCAAAGTGACGTGTCTGTGTGTGTATAGAGGGGCTGTGGATATGATCTAACTCCTTTTGAGCTAGATCACCTCCAGGATTGGTATGCCCGAATCTGACCACCAGAGTCCCTCAGAACTAGATGAGGTGAATTCTGGCTGAAATGGACAAAGCCAGAAGTGGAGGGAACGGGGAGATGACGGTTACAAATTAGCAGAGAAAGAAAACCTGCAGAAGACAGCCAGATCTGACTCTCCAGCCAAGGAGCAACACAAAACATTTCCCAGCACAGGCCCACCATCCAGGAAGGAGGATCCCAGGCAATGCTCCCTCTAAGCGGTGGAGTCTTGTGAGCAAAAATTCTACTTTGTGAGCTACTGGCGTTAAAAGTTGTGAGTGAGCAATTTGGCTACTGCATAAATTAGTTTGCTCTGGAGCCATCCCTTCCTGAGCTAAGGCAAAAATCTGTGAGCAGGAGGCTAAAAAACTGTGAGCTAGCTCACACTAACTCGGCTTAGAGGGAACACTGATCCCAGGTAACCACCTCCCTTCCCTCAGCAAGTATCACGGCCCCTGGCATCAGAGGGGAAAACACAGTTTACCCGAACATGAAAAGACATTTTGATTTCCACTATTTAAGCAGCTTTGTTTTTAGTTTATTATGTGGGTCATCGGCGGGTTTGTGAAATATTAAAACCCACTTGTGATTTATAGTCAGACTAAAACAAAATCACATTTGGTTGCAGTTGCCTCTGTTTAGAGATGGGCTACCTCTGTATGTAGAAGTTCCAATAAGCCTTCGCAGGTAAAAGACTTCCCTGTATTTACCTAATCCCTTCTAGCAGCCATCGGTAGTCAGCTGTGCATCTTGTAGCTGTGAGTTCCACGTGCTGTGAAGAAAAATTCCACACAAAAGCCAACAGAGCTTCCTCATGCCAAAGAAACAGCAGGAACGCTTTGTTACAAGTTTTAATGTAATTCCCAAATACATCTGATATGACCGTCTTACAGAAATCTTCCAAAACACACGGGCGTTGTCTGGTTTTTACTTGTCACTAGCTGGCTACACCTTGAAGCAGAAAAGAAAGGAAATAAAGTCAGTTTCTGGCCCATCTGACCACCCCCATCCCCAGAAAGCCCCTAGAGGAGTCTTGGGACTCGCCGAGGTGCCCCGAATAGGGTCCACAGCTGCTCCGGAATCAACGTGGAATCTCTCCTCCTTTGCATGGCCTGAGGGCAGCCGGCTGGATCCAAACTGCCACGTCCAAAGTAGCTGCCAGGTTTGTAAGAATGAAGTCTGTGGGGAATCCTTTCGACATCCAAATATTAAAAGTTCCGAGGGAACCGGCAGGTAACCCCTGCAGCGGCCTTCTGCTGACTCCCGCGCGGGCACTCGCTCACTCCCACAACGCTTCCACACATGTGCGCACGTACTAAAAATAACCCCATGACAATCCCAGATGTTCCAACGAAGCAGACACCCCCCCATCCCACCCCTAACACATCCCTGCTATGCCAGAGTAAACTGATTTAGGGGCTTGCTTCCCTCCCCCCATTAAATACTAGACATCAGAATGCTCTCACCTGCTTCAGTTCACCAGTTTAAAGCTGTCTAAAAGGTTCCGTCTCCTTGATACAAGAGTCTCCCACCCCCACCCACCCCATACTCAACAGACCAGTGCCCCACCGGTTCACAGTTCAGCCAGACTCTGCTTCTACTTTGGAGCTGGCTGGTTTCTCCCTCTGTGGGGGGGAAAAAAATTCAACAGGAGGAGTTTGGAGAAGGAAGTCCAATGTACAGACACAGCCAAACCTGCTACTTTCTCTCTCTCTCTCTCTGCCTAGCCAGAAGAACTGGTTAGCTCCAGGACAGCTTTCCGAAAAGGGAAGTCAGGTCTGCTGGAGACGGGGGTGGGGTGGGGGGACAGCTAACCCTGGTCACCCCCACATGTCCTTTCATCAAGGCAGGGGAGGGGGGGGGAGAGCCAAAACAGATCTACTCGAACAATGTCGGGGGTGGGAAGCCCACACAGAATACAAAGCTGCTGAAATTTCTGGGCAAAAAGGGACCGCGCATGTTACTGCCTTGGTTTGGGAAAGGACAAGATGTTGGCAAAGGTGGCTGGCGAGGACCCCATGAGAGAGGACCGCCCATGCCCTCCCCCTGCAAGGGCTTCTCCACGGCTGACTCCAGAGGCCTGAAGATGCCACAATCCCATGTCAGCTGGTAATGGGGGGGGGGTGCCTGCTGCATATGGGGGGGCCGCTCTGGGCATCCAGCCAGGGGGCCTTTGCCTTAAAGATGCTGCCCACACCACAGGGCTTATCTGGGTAACCAAGACAAAGCCTGTCATGGTTCTTTCGGAGGCCGGCAGCTTCTGGAAAAGAGGCTGGCAGGAAGGTTCGGCAGGGCACTGCCCCGCCCCTTCGATTTAGGCAGAAACGAAAGCCCCTCACTGAGCAGGGGGTGGGGGGGTGGAGGCTCATAGTGAGAGAAGGGGACTTCGGTGTGTCTCAGCAGCGGGCCCTGCTTCGGCAAACTAGTGTCTGTGTTCTTGAAAAGTCGAGACAGCTGTGTCCCACTCAGCCATTAAGCACGGTGGCAAGACTGGGAGGTTACTAGGCAGGAACAACACACAGCCTGGTACGTTAACACCTGTTTTGTGTGTGTGTGTGTGGGTGTGCGGACACACACACAGCTAGAGTGGCTTGGCTCTCCCTTAAATAGTAACAGAAAAGAACAGTACAAAACTGAAGGGCGCTCATTTGCTCATCACACTAGAGTATCTTATACAAAACTAAAATTAAAAAAAAAGTTATTGTCACAATAGAAGTCCCAAATAATAACAAGGAAAAGGGGCTGTTAGCATCCCCCCCCTCCCCTGGCTGAAAGTCTCTTCCAAGCTCAGGAAACCGCTGTCCAGATCTTGTGTGTAATCTGTGTGTGTGTGTGTGTGGGGACACAATCAAAACACAGAAGGGGGCCTGTCAGGCAAGCAGCGCTTCCAGGCATCCGCAGAGTTCCTTGGGGTTGGAAGTCGGAAGAGACGAGGGCAACGAAGTGTCTTGCGGTTTGCAATCCAAAGGAGAGCGGGAGGGCGGGAGCAGCCAGAACCCAGGTGGGGGGGGGGGGCACCGGGAGGGCTGGGAAAGATGAACGCAAGGAGGGGCTGCCCGGGAAGGTTCCGTGGTGGGGAGGAGAGCCAGGAGATCCTGCAAACAGGCTGTGGTGAGTCACACGATGCCTTAACAAGTAATAGCAAGTGCAGGGTGGGGAGAGGGTTATTTCTTCCCACTCATCAATATGATGAGCATTGGTGTCCCCAAACCACATCCAGCGAATTTTGTCCAAAGTCTGCTGTTTTTCTCTCTCTCTCTCTCTCTTTTTTTTTTTAATATGGAATCGACCGATCCAGCTCCCCAAAAAATCCAACACAAAAAAACCAGAACAGGGATGCAGAGTTTATATGTCTTGGTGCCTCGATGGCTGGCCTGGGGCAGGACATTCCACCAGAAGGTCTTGGCTGCCGCAGCTCTGGCCAGGCGGAGGGGCTCATGGCCGCTATGTGCTCCCTCCCGTTTGTCCGTCACCTTCGTCGGGGGGGCCTGCAGTGAACACAAGGAACCTCGTGAGACTCTGCAGAAGGGCCTTCACAGCGCTGTGCACGGCAGGGTGGCCTCACACCCACCCCTTGTAGGACCCTCCCTCCTGGCCTACCCCAGGCCTCAGAAGCTGGTGATGGGTGAAAACACTGCTACACAAAGCAATTTCCAACACTAACAAGAAACAAAATTTTGATCAGAAAGTACAACCAAATAGTGCACCAAAGGTCACAAACCATCTCGTCCAGCCACAGAGCAGCCAACCAGTTGCCCCAGAGGACCAGCAACAGGGCACAGAAGCCAGGGCCTTCTGATGTTGTCCCCTAGCACGGGTAACTTGAGATGCACTGCCTCTGGGCATGGAGGCTCCTGTTAGTTATCGTGGCTGGTGGCCGTTGATGGACCCTCTCCTCCGTGAACTTAAGCCGCTTGTGCATCATAACATCCAACGGCCATGAATTCCACAATTCAATTACTCAGTGAGTGAAGAACTACTCCCTTTACCTGCTCTATCGTCTTCACTGAATTCTAGTATCATGGGGGAGAGAGGAAAAAATTTAACCCATGCACAGTTTTATAAAACTCAGCCTCATCCCCGCTCAGTCATCTTCCTTCTCGACTGCAAAGCCCCCAAGCGCCTTTCCTGAATCACCTCAGCTGGCCTCCTCTGCACATTTCCCAGCGCTGCGATACCATTTTTGAAATCCAGCAACCAGAACCACACACAGGTCCTCCAACTGTGGGTGCAGCGCAAGGGAATTACAATTCTGGCTGTTTCATTTTCAGTCCCTTTCCTAATAATTCCCAGTGTGGGGTTTGCCTTTTTAACTGCCGCCACACACTGGGGTGACATTTTCACTGAGGTTTCCACTGTGACCCCTAGATCTCTTTCAGTCTTGGCTTCAGCCAGTTCGACACCCATAAGCAGCTGGGATTTTCTGCTCCAGTTTGCATCACCTTACCCTTACTAGCACTGCACTTCATTTTGCCATGTGATTGCCCATTCGTACATTTTTGCTCGGTCCGCCTGTGCCCTCTTCAATCTGCTTTGGGTATCATCCTGAATAATCTTGTCGTCATCTGCAGACCTGGCCACTGGGCTGCTCTCACCCCCCAGTTCCAAATAATTTATGAACCAACAAAACAGCACCAGTCCCAGGACTGATCCTCGAGGGACCCCCACTGCTCACTTCCCTCCACTACAAGAAATGTCCACTTATTCCTGTTCTGCTCCCTGTTTAGCTGATTTTTAGTCCATAACAGGACCAGTCCCTTTCTCCTACGACTGCTAACTTACTCAAGAGTCTTTGGTGAGGCATGCTAGGACCCCAGGCAGCAGCTCCAAATCAAAGGAGTCTGATTGCTTCACATTCCAGCTCTTTCCTCCATCCTCAGTGCTGTTTTATTCTTCCCAGAAAGGGAACGGTTGGGTGGGAAAGGCTGCTGCTGCTCTCCCCGAAAGGGGAAGGAGAAGAAAGTGAGGCAGCAGCACCTCAGGGGGGGCGGGCAGAAAGGCAAGAGGGACCTTTAATTGTCATAAGAACAGAAGAACATAAGAGAAGCCAATGTCGGATCAGGCCAATGGCCCATCTAGTCCAACATTCTGTCACACAGTGGCCAAAAATACCAGGTGCCACCAGGAGGTCCAGTAGTGGGGCCAGAGAGCATCTGGCTGCTCAGTAGCACCATTCTGCTCAGCATGGTTCTAAATGATGCCTTTTATGCTGCTAGAGCAGTGCAATTAAAGTTAATGCTTGGTAGGGAAGTACTGCATATAGTCCCATTCCCCCCCCAAGTTTCTGTATTTCCTTTGGGGTGGGGTGGGGTGGGGGAGAACAGGAAAAAAAACTCCCCTTATGGCTTCCCATTTTTGGGAAACGTTTCCTTTCTAGGAGCTCCCCCACAGCCGCTCAGGCCTGCTCACCACTTCCAGGTGATCCTGAAGGGGCCAGGCCATCGTCATCGTCACTGTCTTCCTCGTTCGACTGGGTCACCTCCGGCTCCGGGGCTGAGTTTTTGGCCTCTTGCTCCTGCTCCACACGACTCCGCAAGGCCAGGATCCGGTGGTGCAAGGCAGCATAGAGTTGTCCTGTGTCTTTAGAACTTGCCTGTGGTTCCAAAAGCAAAGCCCCATTTGGGATCAAACACCTTCCCCCCAAGTCAAGGTGATGCGACAGAAAATTAAGGAGCTCCAAAGGTAAAAGGTAAAGGTTTCCCGTGCTCGAAAGCCAGTCGAAGCCGACTCTAGGGGGCAGTGCTCATCTCTGTTTCCAAGTCAAAGAGCCAGCGCTGTCGGAGACGTTTCCGAGATCATGCGGCCAGCATGACTAGACACCGAGGCACACGGAACACTGTTACCTTCCCACCGAAGCGGGAAGGTATTTATCTACTTGCAATTTCTTGCTTTCGAACTGCTAGGTTGGCAGGAGCTGGGGCCAGAGAGGGGAGCTCACTCTGTCACGCGGCACTAGGGTCTCGAACTGCTGAACTACAGACCTTCTGGTCTGCAGCTCAGCGTCTTAACCTCTGAGCCACCGTGGCCCCTTAGGGAGCCGTCCCCCTTTTAAAGGCTAGGGAGCTTGAACTTCTGGAAAAGGGGGGACTGTAAGCAGCTGTTCGCCAGGAAAGCCAAACAGGACCTCCATGTTCAGGGAGAGTCTGTCCTGAATACCAGAGAACAGGGTGGGGCCATTGCCTGTCAACTTCCCGCAGGGATCTGGATGGGGCGCTGGATGAGAGGGATTCTTCTTCTGGTGCAGCCCTTTCACCTGCACCTTCCTGCCAAGCCATCATCTGCAACCTGACCAGTCAGGACAGATGGCCCCGTTTGGAGAAGACCTCCCTCCAAGGACCAGGTACAGAAGCGCTCCACTCAGCTTCTGGCTGGCCCCCATCAGGAGACAAAGAACAGACCCACGTGGACTCCTGGTCCAACCCAAAGCGGCCATGCTTAACACCAGCCGGCCCTTCTCCACCCCTGCAGTCACTGGGCTGGATTCCATGGATCTCTTCTGCTACCCCAGCAGAGGGAGCCTTCCCCTGAGGCAGAGAGCCCCTCCTGGGTCAAGGGAAGTCTCTCTGCGCTGGAAGGAAGTGTCACAGCCAGTGTTCCCTCTAAGCTGAGTTGGCGTGAGCCAGCTCACAGTTTTTTAGCCTCCGGCTCACACACTTTTGTCTTAGCTCAAGAAGGATGGCTCCGGAGCAAACTAATTTATGCAGTAGCCACATCATTTGCTCACAACTTTAATGCCAAAAGCTCACAAAGCAGAATTTTTGCTCACAAGACTCCACGACTTAGAGGGAACATTGGTCACAGCTAAGCAGAATGAATGGAGGAGATCCACGGCTGTTATGGCAAAGGCAAAAGCCCGTCTCCAGTGAAAATGCAAACGACACGCTCGGACGGTGAGGAGGGGTGTGAAGACGATAAGCTGCCGCACCCGCCCATCTTACCGAGATGAGAAACACTTTGACTCCCTGGTCTTCCGTGTCCATGGCGGTGATCCGGATGCTCTTCTCGCTGGCCTTGTCGATTTGCATCTGTGCCCAAAGCTTGGTGTTCAGGATGAGCCGCAGGCTGCCCTGTGTCCTCATGACTGGGCAGGGATGAGAACAGAGCTGGCTAAGCTAGCAAAGCCATGGCAGGCCTCCAGCCCTGTCCCCCACTCCACCCTCTTCGGCCCGGGAGCACCCGAGGGTGTGCGCCGAGACCCAGCCCCTCTCCTTTCAATGGGCTCCCGGGAACCCAAACCCCACAGGGGTGGCTCTCTGCACAATACTGGTGACTGCTGGCCACAGACAGTGTGGGGAGGCACACATCCCAGGAGGATGCTAGATGATCAGGCCGGCCTCTCTGCTCTTCACGTTTCGCAAGTGTTATTTCTCGGGCCTCCCCCCTGAATCCTGAGCCTTGGCCCTGGAGGGGAACGTTTCGCCACCAGCTGCGCAGCTCTCCGAACCAGCCCACGCCTGCCTGGCCAGGCTTCCCTCGCCCACGGACGAGGCTGCAGGTGGGCTCGCCCTTGTGTGTGGGCAGGCTGGCCAATTAGAGAAGGCTGTGGGCTAACCACTTGGTGGGGCTTTCTGGCTGCCCTGCCCTGCCCTGCAGCTAGATGGGAATTCCTCTCCAGGTCACGCAGCTGGAGGGCCATTGCAGGAGACCCCCCCCCCCAGGCAGACAGATGCCTCCTGGACTCGGCCTGGCGGTAAATGCCTGTCTCCTGCTGAGCCACCGTTGGTCTCCTCACTGCTGCTGTCTTACCCAGGCGCGACTGCAGTGTCCCGTCGTCAGTGGACGCCATGTCGTTCAACCTCAGGAGCCCTCGGCCCCTTTCCACCCACGACTGAGAGGTCTTGTCAAAGACAAACAGCTTGCACTGGATCTGCAACAGAAAAAGGAGCTCCCTTGTCAAGGATCTTCATGGAGGAGAGGAGGTGAGAAGAAGGTCACGCCGCTTGAGCGTGCTGGACAGCCCAGGAGGTCACCTGTGGCTCTTGGCAAGGGAGTTTTTGGTTCTTGGCTTCAGCTGGGGCTGGATCCTTTCCACTAGCAAAGGTGCTCCCCCCCCCCCTTAGCCAGAGAAAGATGCCCTGGAACTCAGGGACCCTTCAGGAAAGCCTCCTGTACTGGGGTACCAGAAGAGGCAGCATCTCCTCACAGGGCAGACCCCGTAACTTCATCAGTGACTGTTTTCAATGACGGCACAGTGGAACTGCCATGTTCAGGGGAAGTCTACCTCTGAATACCCTTTGCCAGTGGAGGAGGAGAGACTGGCCCTTGTGGATTATCCAGAAACGGGACACTGGACTAGAAGGATCTTTGGCCTCAGGCAACGCATCGGGTAAAGAGCAGACAGGTGTCCGACAGGCTCGCCAAAGGAGCCAAACAACTACGATGAGAAGGCAGTGCTGCCCAGGAAGTCTAGTCTTTGGGCCTCTTCTTACAGATTCCTGTGCTTGAAAGCCTCCCAGGTCCTACGGCAAGCATCCACGGCAACGAAGCACCTGCCCCTTGACAATGCCCAGGACCCCTTCGATCAGCTCCAAGGACACTCTTACACACACACACACACACACACACACACACACACACAAACACACACACAGGAGAAGGGAGGCCACTGACTGCAACTACCAAGGACGTGCTTCCACCTTCGCCAGCCTCACCTGCAGGACGTTACTTTCTGCTTCCTCCCCTGTGATCACTTCTACCTTCTCCAGCAGACACTTCCTGGCAGTTGCTTTCGTGTACGCTGCGGCAGATTCAGCCAGCGACTCTGAAATGTTATTGGCTGAACAAAATTTTGCAAATTTATTTTTTGGGGGGGAGGCCCCCTCCCGAATACTACAAAGCTCTTAACATTTTCACACACACCACACACACCCCACACACCCCGGGCCAATGCTTTGCTCCCTAAATTTCCACCTCTTGGACCAGGCCTGAAGCGAGAAGATGCTCTCTCGCTACGGTTCTTTTATCAGCAAGGAATGCAGATCGGCCAGCCCCTCACAACCACCTGCCCAGAGCAAAGGAAGGAAAGATGGAAACTAGCAGCAAAGGATTCTGGGAGCTTGTCTTATTTGATAGCTATGGGTTTTGTCCTGTAACTGGCACAAGAACTAGCAGAGGAGGAAGGCTGAGTCTCTGAAGAACTAGGTGGGCAACCAGTCTCTTTCTCTGGCAACACCACCTCACCCCTTCCTTCAACACCCTCCTGTCCTGATGCAGGCTGGCCCATGGCTACTGCTCCTCCTCCTCCTGATTTACAAGCCTCAGCAGGCAGAAAACCCCTCACTCCCACCACCTTGGGTTTCTTGCAGGGAGCAGGGCTAGATGGAATCAAGGACCCCCTTGCTGCTCCTTCGCCTGGAACCTCCTCCCGAAACAACCGCCTGGCAACACCTTCCTCACTTCCTACAAATCCCGCCTTTGACCAAGCAATAGTCCTCCCCCTGGAGTGAAACTAAACTGGAATGAATGGTGATTGTTCTTCCCCCACCCCTTCCTTCCATGATTGTTGTCTTCCTCCTTTTCTGAATTTTGCAGGCTCCCGGTCCTTTAAATCCTGGGGGCTGCCCAGCATCCTGGTGGCCCTCAGCAAGGCTCACCAAATCTCGCCTTAGCCGCTCCTGCCAGCAAGCAGGCAGAGGGTTTCCAGAAACCGCCTGTTCAGCGCTCTCCAAGAGCTGCTGGGCAAGCAGGGGGAGTTGGAGGCTCCGGCAGGCTCAGCCACACAGGACTCCGTTTTAAGGCCAACGGGAAGGCCCCAGAGCGGGTTTGGGCACTTACCCTTTTCCGGAGTGGCTTCCTGCGAGGAGGATTCAGAGCCAGAATCCCCGGCGGTGTTCTCCTTGTTACTGTCTGTGCCAGGCTCGCTCAGTTTGGGTGGACTCTGCAGGGGAGGAAAGGCGCAGATGTCAAAGCCTGAAGCACTGAGCACAAGACCTCCCTTCGGGCCGGGGACCCCGCTTCGAGGCAAATTATTACAACTTGCAAGAAACAGTGACAGCAGAGGTCAGGGGTTGATTTTTTTTAAGCTGCCTTTTCTCAAGTTGGTTTCAGCTGCATTTAATTGTGTTAGTGTTTTAAGATGTCGAGGTCTCTGGGTAGTTTTTAATCTGGTTTGTTTTTAATTGCTTGGAGCAATGAGGGGGAAATGGCATAAAAATGTAAATTAATGAATGTGAACAAAAATTTAAACACATTTCCAAAAAAATCAGCTGTATTTGTCTTGCATCCAACATAAGGAAAGGTCTTGGGGCAACTTCAAAAGACTAACATAGCCTGTGGCCGAAATTCTTGTGGGCCAGAAAGCCTGTTTGGTGCCCTCAGGTGGGAGGCACACCTGCCCACTTAAAGCACAGCCAGGGAAAAAAGCAAATCAGCAGAAACTTAAAGAGACCCTCAACATTTTTACACTCCCCCCAATCCCTCTCCCTTTTGCCTCCCCAACAAGCACAACCCATTCCACCAGTGAGGGCTCAGAGACCCTTGTATACAGCCAAGTACCCTAACCCTGTGTGCACAACAAGGGTCTGGGGATTGGGGTCCTACTCCCAATGGCTGCATTAGAGGAGGAACAAAAGAGATCCCTTTTGTCAAAGGAGCAGGAATTGCCAAGTCACTTGGAGCTAGGGTTGCCAAGTACTTACCGCAATCCGGTGGGGGACAATACATGCTCCCCGGCCGGAACATTTCTCCTTGTAACACACCATGCTGTTGCCAGGAAATGACACTGGGAGACGCTCTGGCAATGGGGCTGAAAACTCGATGGTGCCATCGAGTTTCTGGCCCCATTGCCAGAGCATCGCCTGGCGTCACTTCCTGGGAACCGCATGGTGCGGCACGTCTGTTGTCCCCGCAGGAATGATCCTGCGAAGACGTCTTCGTCCCCCGCCGAATCAACTCTGTCCCATCAGTTTTCTGCCTACGCTTAGTGTGGTCTTGCAGTCAGACATACAAGACATTAAAACCACTTAAAACAGACATGGTAGCCCAGAATAAAAGCCCGGAATACATATCAATCACCAAAAGCCCTAAGGAAGTTTTGCACAGTCCATGAAAATCTAGCAAAGAGGGAGCTTTTCACAGATCATCCTCCACAAACTGAAGCCTCCTGCCCCCAAAGGTGGCCCCTTGCCCCCACCCTTTGAACTGCCTGGCTAGAAGGCACTGTTGGCAGGGCCTGCCATAGGTATCTAATTCCCACCACATCCACTGTGGACCAATAAAGGATTCTCCTGCCAGGGGCATTCACTCCACTGAGGTCTTAGCTGTTGCAGGAACGCTACTGAAGGGTCCCCTCTCCCTATACATGAGCACATACCAGGACCACTCCTAGGAGGAGGGAAAATCCCATTTTGATCACTAGAATTCCTGCAATAGGGAGGATGTAGAGAAATGTGTTTTACTTTGGAGGTCTGGACTACATCAAAGCCTTCAACCCTGAGTTTTAAAAAGTTTTTATCCCTCTTAGCACAGAACAGGTGTGTGTGTGTGTGGGGGGGGGGAGTAAAGCCTCATCCAGTCAGGCTTTAGAAATGCTAACTGCTCCCTGGCCAGAGAGAATGTGATGGTCAAGTCTCACCTTCAGCTGGAAGAGTCTGGAGGTTTGAAATGCTACAAAGGTCTTTTCCTGGTGAATTCAGGAAAGGCTTCTTTGATAGTTTTGCACAGTCCATGAAAAGCTAGCAAAGAGGGAGCTTTTCAAAGATCATCCTCCATAAACAGAGCCAATAAGACTCCTTGGCACAGAGGGGAAGGCCTCTCTTTTTGGCTTTTTCCAGGAGGAAGGAGTTCCTGCTGGAG
>NW_015166507.1:167731-208656 GCF_001447785.1 Gekko japonicus
TTTTTGGCTGATTCAGGGAGGAAGGAGTGCCTGCTGAAGGCAGCCACTGCCATAAAGTGGGCTGCAGGCCTCAACACAGATACCAAGGTAACAGGAAGCTTTTAAAACACGATAACTTCAAAGCTAAGGAGCCTGCCCTTAGAATAACATCAGCTAGGGCACGTACAGAGTGAGGGACAAAGGAATTGTGTGTTTAAACTTTGCTCTTGGATCCCTTGATCAATCTGTTGCCGTGCTGCCAGCACCTGTGTAGACATTTTCTTTTAAATAAACGTCTTATAACTTTTAATGCTGGTAGCTGTTCTCTGTATACCACCGAGACCTCCACCATTCAAACACACTACTTTAAAATGAGCATCTGGGGGGGGGGGGGGCCAACTGGCAAGCAGCTAATCCCCCAGTGGTGTGCAGCAAGCTGTCCTTGTGGTAACCAGGCACTGGGGTGCAGGCGATGCAAGCACAAGGCAAGGCTTCAGAACAGCAATGCAGGGAAGGGAAGCTGGGAACCCTGGTCGTCTCAGGATGTAATCCCTACAGAGGCCAGGTGGTGGCAGTGAATGGTCTGAGAAAGCGGGAGAGAAGCCCCTCCAAGAGTCAAGAAAGACTGGTGGGTGGCACATGCCAGGTGGAGACCTCGGATGGCCGCTGGTGCCTATACACCTTGGAGGGCAAGACAGAACAGTACTTGCGGATCAGTGGGGTTGCTTTGCCACAGAGGACAAGAGAAAAAGGTGGTAGGTAGTACCAACTACACAGAGGGGCACTCAGTTCCCTATTTAGCATCCCCCCCAGCATCTTCCCCCTTGTGGACCACAATATACACACCAGAAAACAGTAAATGGATTAGAAATTTGCATAAGGGGGCTACACGAGGCTAAGAGATATGTTTCTGTAAACCAGAGAGGAATCACAGGATAGCAGAAAAATACAAAAAGATTAACTCCCCTGATCCAAAGTCATCATTTTTTAGAAAAGAAAGAACGTCAAAGGGCAATCCAAAATGGCACCTCACCATGGCACAAATTGAAGTGGAAGACGCAGGTGCGAATGGAGAGACCATGGGATCAGTGGGGGCTGGGGCCAGCATGGGTGGAGAGGAAAGTCAGGAGCTGAAGGCAGCAAGCGTGAGGAGAAGCAAGATGGCAGGCGGGAAGACTGAGCAAGGGAAGTTCTTGTGGGTCTACCGTCTTACTGTGTGACAGTTCTTGTAACAGCCCGGTAGAGTCTTCCCTGTACTGCAACTAAAGGGCTAAAGCTTTTGAAAGTCACAGGGCAGAGGCATGATTTGAGCTGCAAACTCAGAGTTCACCACTCATACGCAAAGACACAGTGCTATCCCAACTACCAGGCCACTCACTTGCCATCTACTTACCATAGCTCACTGTTCGCCAATGGGGGGCCGTTGGCATCACAAGGCTGGAAAGTGTGTAAAATCATGAACCCTATATCTATATACCTCTATCTCTATGAAGTCAAGATTCAGGAGGAATCAACGGGGGATCCTATTTAGCTGCTCACTGCTTCCCCAGGTTAGTGGGGACATAAAGCAGGGAACAGCAATTCAACAGAATACATTTCTAAGTACACTTCTGGAAGAAGCTGTCACCCAGCTTCTGTTTGGAGAGTCAATTATGGACCAAAGTGGCTACCTACTACTTTCGTGATCCAGGAGAAGGTGAAGGAACAAAGTAATGCTCACCAAAACCCGCTCGCTCATGTTCTGCCCAAACACAAACTTGGTGCTGGAGGCATCGGCACCGTGTGTCGAGTTTTCCGTGCTGGAGAGAGAGAGAGAGAAGAAAGCTCTTTCCCGACCAGGGGATCCATGAACCACAACCCCGGCTGCGGCAACACGGCACTGCGGCGCCCACAGGAGCAGCCAAAGAGAGGGGCGTTACGAGTGCTCTCTCCCACCTGGAGCTGATGTACTGTAGGAAGTAGTTGGTGGCCGGAAGCATCTCGGAGCTTGGGAGCCGGGCATTTGGTAGGTCGGCAGAGTCGTCCCCTTCATCTCCTAACTGCAATAAGATCCACAGGGTTCAAGAAGGCACAAAACAGATTCCCGCCAAGTTAGGCGATGGCATACCTGGTCTCTTGTGATTAGCAACGGCTTTGTGGAGATTCGGGCACAGAGAGGTCCTTCCCAGCCCCTGCTCCCCCCAAACCAGAACTTCCTGAATGTGGTGACACCAGAGACGGACAAGGGAACCTCCTTTTGTCACCACCAATACTGATTCCAAGCACCCAGGTTCAAACCCCACTCAGCCATGGAACTCACAGGGTGATCTTGGGCCAGTCCCCACCTGTTGTAAGAACACGATCCCTGCTGGGTCAGACCAGGGGTCCACCCAGTCCAGCATCCCATCTCACACACTGGCCAACCAGTTCCTCTGGAGGGCCAACCACAGGGCAGAGAGGCCGAGGCCTTCATAAGAACACAGGAAGAGCCCTGCTGGATAAGACCAGTGAGGGTCCACCTAGTCCAGCCTCCTGTCTCACACACTGGCCAACCAGTTCCTCTGGAGGGCCAACCACAGGGCAGAGAGGCCGAGGCCTTCATAAGAACACAGGAAGAGCCCTGCTGGATAAGACCAGTGAGGGTCCACCTAGTCCAGCCTCCTGTCTCACACACTGGCCAACCAGTTCCTCTGGAGGGCCAACCACAGGGCAGAGAGGCCGAGGCCTTCATAAGAACACAGGAAGAGCCCTGCTGGATAAGACCAGTGAGGGTCCACCTAGTCCAGCCTCCTGTCTCACACACTGGCCAACCAGTTCCTCTGGAGGGCCAACAACGGAGACCTCTGGCTCTGGGATTCAGAGGTTTTGTGCCTTTGAACATGGAGTTTCCCCTCATCTGCCGTGGCTAGTAGCCAATGATACACTTAAGCCTCCATTAATCTATCTAATCCCATTAGCTGTTTATTCCTGTGGCCATCACTACATCCTCTGGCAGCAAATCCTCTGGCACCCTCTGTCAGCTTAACCCTACACCACACAGGATTGTTGTGAGGATAAATAGAGGGGGCAATGACCATGCCTGCCACCTCAAGCTCTTATGTAGCAGCTGCAGTTCCGCAGAAGCAGAGGAAAGGCAATGCTGGACACAGGATTGCTTTACCCGAGGCAGCCAGCAAGTCCCTAGTCCTCAGGGTTGCAAAAGCTGTGCTGGAGAGGGCCAGAGGAGTTGCCAGCAGCCCTCAGCTGAGCAGAAACAATGATGATGGAACAATGGAAAACAGTAAAGGCAGCTAAATAAATTATGCTTTTTTAAAAAAAAGCATTTGAATTGCTGCTATTTCAATTGCTTAAGGATACTGAGGAGTCTGGATTTTATCGGGACACAATTGAGGTTGTGCCGGACATATCTGATGTGATTACTGAACGCAGATGACTCCGCACAAGATTCTCGGAAGGACACAGCCATGCAAGCATGAAGCCCAAACCAAGCCAAGCCCAGCGCCACCAGCTCACCACAAGCAGCGGGACAGGTACCTTCACTCGGTCTCTTAGGTTTTGCCCAAAAACAAACGACTGCTGGGCGTTCTGCTCAGCCGCTTTGCATTTCTCGGCCTCAGCAGCATGGGGAGGCTCAGTTTTCTGACAGGTATTGTCCTAAGGAGAGAGGAGGATCTCATTGACTTCCAGGGGTTCCCTCTCGCTTTCACTGGTCACTTTGCAGCAATTAAGAATTAGTTTTAACAACAGAACTTGGAACTCAGCTAGCCTTTAAGGTGCCACAAGACTCCTGTTCGTTTTTACTGCATTCTTAAATAAAGAAGTCTTCACAGTGCAAACCAATCAGAGCTGTCAAACTGCAGAAACATAAGAAACACCCCCCCTTCCGCGGGTTCCTCAAAATCATGTCCTAGACTCACCTTTTCCTCCGACTCAGGAGATTTCGGCGTTGTGTTACTCATGGGCTCAGACGTGGCTGCCACAGGATTGGAAGGGATGCTAACACCATTGGTCCCACTGGTCGGAACTGCAACAAGCAGCAGCAGAGCCCGTCAGCGGCCGGAGCCTGGCCACAAAGCACCCCCCGGCGGGTTCCAGGTCAGCTCCCGCCTGCCGCAGGAAAGGCCGGCAAGCCTGCTGCACATTCTGGACCCTGACTACTGGCAACGGTGCCATCTGCACACCTGTCCAGATCTCACGGCAAGGTCTGCGCGCACAGCACAGAGATACCGGTGCACAGCTAAGGGTGGTTGACAGAGCCCTTTCTCAGATCATCATTCCCACTCAGCTAACGCTGCAACAGTACAAAGCGCTTCAGGATCACGCACCGACCAACATGGCTTATTTTACAGGCAGAACGCTGAGGCAGGGCCTGCGCACGGAAAACCGTTTTCCCAAAGCCACCCAAGCAAGTGATCGTGCAGGGAGTTGAACCCAAAGCCCAAGCTTGTGGCTTTGCTTGAGAGCCGTCAGCCATCACTCACACAATCTCCACTCCCAGCGAGGTTGGGAAGGGTGATTCTCTCCCACGGTTCATCAAAGAGATGAAAGCCCATCACCCTCTGCAAGTCAACTGCGCAGGGCCCGACCCTCCCTCTGCCCACCACACACTCTGCTGCAGGGCTCCCTCAGGGCTAAGAGGGCTAATGGAGAACGAGCCTGTCTCTGCTTTGGTGCTACTTAACACCTTCGATAGCCTAGCAAGGACATCCGCCTATACCAAGCCTAGAACTCATGTGTACTGGTATCAGTGGCTGCCTGCCTTCAACTTACGCTTCACATAAGGGACCGAGTGACAGGCCACTCAGAAGCCTAGCATATTATGGGTTTTCTGTGGGTGAAAGAGGCAGAAAAATCAAGCCAATCAGGAAGTATGAAGCTGACTTCCTAGGGCTGGTTCATCTAGCCAGTATCGGCTTCTGAGACTGGTGGGGGCTCTGCCAAGCTTCAGGCAGGGAGAGCGCCTTCCAAGCCCCAGCTGCCCGAGAGGGTTTTAACGGGAGCTGCCAGGGACCGAACCGTGGACAGTCTGCATGCCAAGAAAGGGCTCTATCGATATGCCACTCCTCTCCGGCTAGAAGAGCTCAGCCGCAGTTTATGCTCAAGAAAGGCACGAAGCTGCGTTGCGCAGAGTCCGAAGCGTGAAAGGGGGTCTGTCAAACTCTTGTGCAAAGAGGAGACTTCTTTCCCCAACTAATCTTTTAAATAAGCAGGCGCGGAGCTCCTGTCCAGCTGCTCAGCCACAGCTGAGCCACAGCCACAGCTGCTCTCCAAACAACGACCCATAAAAATTCTTTCTACACACACAATTTAACAGCAGGCTGCTACCTTTCTCACTTTCCACCGGGGCACCTACTTGCACCGAACTTCCATGAAGATTTACAGGGCGCTCTTCTCTACCTGTCTCTGCCCATACGAACCTGCAGAGGTTTCTAAGCTCCTATGGCTGGCATTGTTAGAGGAACCACCAATGCCTGATATTCCACTGGTGGAAGCTCGTGTCAAGGCCTTTTCGAACGGTGACAGGTGCTGTCCTTGCCGTGTCACTTGAAAAGGCATTTGTTCTCGACAGCCTTTCCAAGCCACCGACTGCCTTATTACCTTGAAGCTCTAATGCTGCTCAGTGCTTTGAAGGGCCTTTCCCCTGACTGCTGCGTTATTTCCGCACTTTAATTTATCGACAGCCATTTTTTTTGGGGGGGGGGGGTCTATAATCAGAAAACATACACTGCACGAAGACCTGGCCGACTACTGACCTGCTTGTGAGAAAGCCTTCGGCTGTGGGGCCTGCAACACGGCCGGGCGTAACACACTTTTTTGTTGTTCTTTCGGTTTCTGGCTGGGGACACCTGGGAAGGGAAGTGAGGATTTATTGGGCCTTCACGTGGGAGATGAAGCCAGTGCCTCCTATTGCTCATCACACTCCGCATTTTCAAACCTCCTTTGAATAGTCCTTGTTGTCAAAATGGTGCTGGTATTGCAGCATTTAAGTATGGTTGATTTCTTCAAAGAACCCAGGGGCTTGTCGCAGTGGAGCAGGGCTGAGGTGGGGGATGAGTTGTTGAGAATCCTCTGGTGAAGGCCTCTAGTGCCACCACCCCATTCCTGGGGTTGCAAGGGGCAACAGAATGCCTTAGACCAGCAGCTCTACAAAACAGCCTCTAATTCTGAGCACCCCCACTCCACCCCAAATGTGCTGATCAGCAGGGGAGCCATGACAGGTCGGCCCCATTCGCGATCAGCCCTAAGCTGACAGTGCAGATCAGCCCAGGCGAGCCTTCTGTCTGGGAGACTCACTTGCAGGGGTTCCTTGATGGGAAGACAAATTATGTGGGACGGACTCAACCCCCTTTGAGACTTTTCTAAGTCCTGGGGTGCTTCTGTAGGCCAGATCC
Organism: Gekko japonicus; assembly: GCF_001447785.1. Taxonomy (NCBI): domain Eukaryota; kingdom Metazoa; phylum Chordata; class Lepidosauria; order Squamata; family Gekkonidae; genus Gekko; species Gekko japonicus. The sequence continues at coordinate 174,082 of NW_015166507.1, forward strand.
CCAAACCCTTTTTTCCTTAAGCCAACTTCTCCAGTGCTCTTCGCATTCTGCGGCAGCTGAAGCAGGCTCAGTCCCACAGGCCAATTCTGGGACGGGGCAAGAGCTGCTCACTTTACTCCAAGACAGAGTCTCTCAGCCCTTCGTATCACCCTCAGGAGGTTCCAGGGAAGGGAACTGAGCCCACAGTTTCACACCCTTGTTTCTCCTTTGCCTTGGGGAGGGGTGCTGCTTACCTGCACTGGGTGCCTGGCCGTGGATAAGGGTGGGCGGCTTGAGTCGGAATCCTGTGCTCTTCTCCTCTGGAACTCATAGCAAACAAAAAATCAGACAGCAAAGGGGGAGAGGGAGGATGGGATTCGGAGGACTACCAACCCTAGCCACCACTGCTGTCTGCTCTGTGCGCAGCTATTCAAAGGCACCGCGGCTGGCCTGTTTGCTCTCTCCGGTCAGCTGGCAGGCTATGCCAATTCCTCAAAGATCTCGTGGGAGGAGGGCCATGTTCCTTTCCCGTTAACAAGTCACCCGTGATCCTTGGCTGCATCCATGCATTTAACCAGATAACCTTCCCCCCCGATCCTAACAGACAACCAGTGAAGACTCCGTGCTTTATCTGGGGTATTATGTTACAAGGCTTTGTGAATAATTCCCTTAAGTGGAGAAGATCATCAACTTATTCAGCTATCACTGACTGCCACAAAGAGCCTGATGGGATTCTCTCCAAACGGTGCTCTCCAGATTTATTTGACCAAAACTGGTTAAGCTACACTTGGAATAGTGCAGGAATGTATTTGGGTCAGGAGGGGAAATCGCTCACTGGGCACAAATAAAAGATGGCAGCAAGACAGACCTTTTCCCAAAGTTGGCTGCCATTTATTAAGCAATGACTTAATAAGGAAGTCTGGCAGTTCTTCCGTTATACTAAATAAAGCATTCTCTCCACGGGTGGTCCAGAGGCTCACCTGGTTCTGAGTCGGAGTTCCCTGCTAAGGGTTCGCAGAAGCTTGACGGCATAAAAACATTGTTCTTTGTCACTGTGGTCAAAGTGAAAGAAAGAATGAAAGCACCGCTGCACAGGAGGTTGTAGCCTGTGGGAATGGAATCCCTCCCTCCCTCCCAAGAACCAAGGTACAAAAGGAAAAAGGGACTCTTTGCCCAGGGCTGCCTCTCTTCATGGTGTGCCACTCCACCTCTACCGGTTCGGGGCGCTCCTGGGAGTCACCCCACATGCAGGCTCTCAGCTGCTGAAATGGAAAGACTGTTCTACAAATAATACTGTTATCCCCCTTCCTCCAAGGTGCTAGGCACAGCTCTCCTTTGACCCCCCCACAGCAACCCCATGAAGTAAATTAGGCTGAGAGTGCGTGAGAGGCACCAGCAAGTCTAGCCTCACAGCTGAGTGGGCAGCCGAACCAGAAGCTCCCCGATCTCACCCCAGCCCACCTCCCTGGCTCCCCTGAGGAAACAAGCCCAAGATACACTCAAGAGGCACCCTCCCTCCCTCCCACCCAGAAGAAAACTGTCTGCAGGACAAGACAGAAGGCCCCCCCCCGAGACGCTCGACCTTTACCCGACTGTGAAGGAGGGAAGTGGGTGAGTGAGGACGTCCTTTCGCGCTTTATGGGGGGGCAGTAACTCCCATCCTCTCGGTCTGACTCTGCAGGGAGAAAGGAGGCAGAGAAACAAGGCTGAGCACCCAGAACCCCAAGAGAGGACGCAGGCTCCTGGCTAGAACTGGACAGACCTCCCCCAACTAGGACCATCTGATCTGGCATGTGAGGATGAGCCAATACGGAGAACAAGAAAAACTGTGAGAAAGTGACGCTTAATATATGTCTTTAAAGAATCGTAGAAAAGTGAACAAAAATAATATACATAATCATGGAAAAATATATATTGACGGTGATCTCCGGAATGTCTTGCCGTTTTGAAGGAAGATCTTCTTCTGAACAAAGATGTGGGACAAAACCTGTCTCTCAATAGTTCATATCCTCTGGTGACGTCTCACAATTATCAAAGAAGATTTTCAGTAATCATACCAGCTGTAATGTATAGTAGAACCTGCCATGGGCTAAAATGATTGTAATTTCTATGATTCTTTAAAGACATATATTAAGCGTCACTGTCTCACAGTTTTTCTTGTTCTCCGCATTATCTCATTACTGTGCCAATCAATTGTTATTATTGTGTGAAGATGAGCCGCCAGCTTTTGAAGCCAAATGGGGTGTGAAAAGACCCATAAGTGACTTTGGCACTACCTGTCTCTTCAGTCAGGCCCCACTTCCCTGCCAGAGGGGCTCCCCAAGCCCCCCTCCCAGTTAAAATCCATCACGATGTAGAATAAACATGAAGTGTGCTGTGCTCCTGGTTCTAGAGCAAGGGTGGCCAAAATTGCTCGACGTTAAGAGCCACACAGAATAAACGTCAGATGCTTGAGAGCCGCAAGACATGAACAGATATTACACGTTTTTACTGGGAAATGTGCAGACTTGCTTTTTACTAACATCAAATGAGACCGCCAAAAATAACAACAAAAGCAGTAAAAGCAGATATTGATAATGATATTCATTTGTCCAATGATATTTGTTTGCTAATGATATTTAGGTCCCCCAGCCGCCCTGCCGGGAGCCGCACAATATGTGTGAAAGAGCCACATGCGGCTCCGGAGTCAGTTTGGCCACCCCTGCTCTAGAGCAAACACTCTTACGCTTACCCAACCCCCCAGCCCCAGCCCCAGCCCCTTCCTTGCGTTTTAGGTCCCTCTTGCTACAGCCTGCTGGGCTCGGGGATTCCCTTTCTGTGCATTTGTTACTCAAGGTGAGCTTTCAAATTACCACAGTCGGGATTCTGATGACCACAGGAAGACCACTCTGCCAAGGGCATCCATTGGGGGAAATCTCAAGATGCTAGGGCAGTCAGCAGCTGGAAACTGGGGGGGAGGAGGGGAGAAGAGCATCTGTCAGCCCATCACTCTCCCCCTACTTCCTTGTTTCTGGGCCTTTCAGTGCCTTCCTAGCAGAAATGTCCTGGCTGAAATTCCTTTAGCCCTATGTTAAAAAGGCACTCGGTCAACCTTGGTAACTTGTCATCTACCTTCTCCGGCTTCCCCAATTTTTATTTTCCCTGCTTCTCCTCTTTTTCTAAAAAAAGAAGAAGAAGAAGACAGCCTAAACAAGCAAAGACGATGGCAGGGGATATTTGGATGTGATTTGCTTGTGAGTCCTCCTGACCCACCTGCTGAAGACCATCAGCTCAGTATAAGCTGCGCTCCTGCAGAGGGAAAACCACAAATGCCTGAAGCTGCCCTATACCAAGGCAGTCCCTTAACCTACACAGCCCCATATTGCCTGCCAGCAGCTCTCCAAGTTCACCGGCAGGGAACTGAGACTTCTGCATGCCACACCAGGGCTCATCTCCTGGGTCACAGACTGTCCCCTCCACCTTGCAGCCCTGAATTTGAACCCCACATGGAATGTTCCCATTTGCCCATAAGCACACCATTCCCCGGAGCTGTGGTGGCTCAAGTGGTTAAGACGCTGAACTGCAGGCTGTGGAAGATCGGTAGTTCAGCAGTTCGAGACCCGGGTGCCGCAAGACAGGGTGAGCTCCTGTCTCTAGTTCCAGCTCCTGCCAACCTAGCAGTTCGAAAGCAAGAAATTGCAAGTAGATAAATAGGTACCACTTTGGTGGGAAGGTAACAGCGTTCCGTGTGCCTTGGTGTTTAGTCATGCCGGCCACATGACCACGAAAACGTCTTCGGACAGCGCTGGCTCTTCGTCTTTGAAACGGAGATGAGCACCGCAACCCTAGAGTCGGATTCGACTGGCTTTCGAGCAAGGGAACCTTTACCTTCACCTTTTTACACCATTCCCCATGTCATGTGCATAAACCTTTGACCCAGAGCACTCATAGCAGCAGACGCGCTCCTCACCTTCTCCATCTTCCGGACTTGACCCATCTGCTGACCTCTGTAACAGCAACAGCAACAACAACTATTAGGTGGTTCTGCAACAGGAGAAGGTGCTAACTTTCTGGACATGCCATTCAGTGGCTCACAGTGTGGGAGAAGGACATCTGATGGTGTCCGTTATTCAGAAATGTTAAAAACAATAAGGAGGACAAGAGCAGAGAGCACAGCTTCCTTATACACGGGAGAGGAACAGCCTTCACTTCCCTTTTCAGAGTGGATATGCAACAGGGAGAATCCGAGCCCCATGGGAATGGCCAGGTGCCAAGAGAAGAGAAGAAAAGCTGCCCTTCACCCAGTGAGACCCTCAGTCCACCTGGTCCTGCATTGTCCACCTGACAGACAGCAGCTCCCCAAGCTTTTCCTGGCCCCGGCTCCTGTGAGGCCCTGGGGCTCCTCTGAGGGCAGAGCAGGTCCCCCCCCACTTGATAGGCTGCACCACATAGGGAACTGGGACCCAGGAGGAGGCATTTTGCCACTCAAATGTAGTAACGGCTTGCTGGGTCACCCCTACCATGTGTCAACTGCCTCCAGACAGCCAGACACAGAAAGCTGACAAAAACTGCCTCCCTTTTCTCCCCCAGAGGACTGACAAGGCAGGTCCAGAAATGACTGACATGGGAGGTAAAGCAGCCAAAGCAAACTGTGAGCCAGGCTGGGCCACATTCCCATTTGGGGAAGGGACTGTGCTTTTCTATGCCCCAACCCAGGAGGGGCAATAAGATTGTCTTTTTGTTTGTCTGTATTTCCCACCACCCTAGGCATGCAAGTCAAGGCGAAATACAGCCTGAAGCCACTGAAATGATGTCTATGTTGCAAAGGCTCAGTCTAAGTCCCTCAAATAAAGCCCCTCCCTCTTATCCCTAAGGCTCTTTAACCCCCTTCCCCAACTACACACTTCACACTCTCTTGCAACGGGGAGGGATATCTTTCCTGGTATTTTTTTAATGGCCTGCTTCTGGTCAAAGGTCTGTTTTATGCCATTTGTGTCCCGGGGCTTATTTGCATTCACTTCTGTTTTTCTAATTAACTTTTTTTAATTGTAAGCCACCTAATATGTATATTAAATAAATATATAAATGATCCCCCCCATACAAGATACAGCACAGGAGGGCAGAGATATATACACACACACACACACACACACACACCTCCCACCCCAGAAGAGGCCACGCCCCCATCCTGAAAGAGCGGAGGTGATGGAAGGGGCCCGGCCCCCATGGAAGCCAACTCTGAACATACACACACACACACACACACCTCCCACCCCAGAAGAGGCCACGCCCCCATCCTGAAAGAGCGGAGGTGATGGAAGGGGCCCGGCCCCCATGGAAGCCAACTCTGAACATTCTCAGGACATGGGGAGGGGGTCAGCCTGCTCCAAACGCTGCAGAGATTAAAAATATCCCCTTTAGAAATGCTACGCATATTCTCAAAGCATGTCCCCAAACTCTCTCCCATTGGCATGCGCACCCTAGAGGAGGGGAGAACTTTAAATGCGCTGATGCCAAGCCTGACGAGACAGATCTTTCGGGCAAAGGGACCAATAATGGCACTCACCCCCCTTCTGGCCATGCAACGGTCCTGCTCCAGCAGAACAGGCTCACGTCTTGTCACTGGGGGCCAAAGCCTGAGAGCCCCCTGCCCGGTCATCTATTGCAAGTAAAAATCACCTCCAAGTGACCAGGACTAGAGGCGGGTGTTGGCAAGTCTTCCTTCTGAGACTGGGAATCTGCCCCAAAGTGACTGAAACAGGGGTGTGGCATCTAAAACGGCCACAGGTGTCTATCTAAGCCAATCCATGGGTTTGCATGGACCGGTAGCTTTGCAGACTCCTTTGCGAGGAGGAGAGAATCGCGTCCTTTCCAGCCATGCCACACAACCCACCAACAATGATGGAGGCCCAGACCCAACCGCTCAAACAAGTTCAAACTTCCTTTTAAAGGATCCTGCTGGACCGACGGCAAGAGACTTCCTCCCAAACAACACTTTACTTGCTCTGATTAGATTGCAAAATATTTTAATTCTGGATAAGGGCAACAGAAGTTGGCTTTCTGCCAAAGCCAGGCCGAACATCCAATTCTTGACTTTCGGCCAGTGGCAGCTCTCAGGCTGTGATCCGATCCCACACGGCCAGATTCGAGTCCGGCAGCACCTTAAGAGACCAACATGATTTTCAGGCTATCGGCTTTCAAGAGTCAAAGCTCCCTTCAACAATGTGCCAATGTGACCCTATCCTGCACTGTTATCCAAGAGCACTTGAGCAGAAGTATTCTGGGGGAGGAGAAGGTGGCAATGAAGTGCCGTCAAGTCGCAGCCAACTTATGGCGACCCCACAGGGTCTTCAAGGCAAGAGATGAACAGAGATGCCATTGCCTGCCTTTGCACAGCGACCCTGGACTACCTTGCTGGTTCCCATCCAGATAGTAATCAGGGCTGACTCTGCTTTGCTTCTGAGATCGGATGAGATCAGGCTAGCCTGGGCAATCCAGGTCCGGGCAAGGGAGTGGAGGGGCCTGAATAAGAAACACCCCTGAGCACCCCTCCCCCATCAAGCCTTGACTAACAAGGACACGTGGCAGCAATGTTCCCTCTAACGTGAGTTAGTGTGAGCTAGCTCACAGTTTTTTAGCCTCCGGCTCACACGTTTTTGTCTTAGCTCAGGAAGGGTGGCTCCAGAGCAGACTAATTTATGCAGTAGCCAAAGCGCTTGCTCACAACTCTAATACCAGTAGCTCACAAAGCAGAATTTTTGCTCACAAGACTCCACATCTTAGAGGGAGCATTGATTGGCAGCTGCATCTCACAATGCAATTTTTCCTCGTAGGTTTCCCCTGTACACAGAAGGGCCTTGGGTAATCTTCTGCCTAGAGAGGTGTGCTGCTGGCTCATGGAGGCACGTCAAATGGGATGCAAGAAGACACCTGGTGGAATTCTCTGCCCCACCTCAGCACTAACCACGAGGGCTGTGAGTGTGCCCACTGCAAACAGTTCAGAAGCAGCAGTAAGGATCTTGCAGGTAAGGCAGGGCACCCTGGCCAGATGTTCCACAAAGCCGAGAAAGCAATGCCGGCAAGGGCGGGAGCCAGAGGGCCAGTTCTACACAAGGCCAGAGGGCCGCCCTAGGGTTGCCTCCCAGACCGGCAGAGGCTTCTCCAAAGACGAAGTGGCCGGAAGCACCGACGGGGTCACACAACCACCTTACAAAAACTTCTAAGAATTCACTACTTTTTAAAAAGGTACTTTATTTCACAACATTTTTAATTGATATGTAATCAACGAAAGTAAGAAGTATCTTGTTCATGCTTTTAAAAAACCTTGAACGTGATCTGACCAGACAAACTCCCGACTCTCTCTATGATACATTTCTACGTAACCCCCTCCCCTTTGCCATTGCAGCATTTCTTACATGGAAATGTTAAGTGGCAGAAAAATATGATCTTCCTTTTGAATGCTAACCGATCAATGCATCAGTTCCACTTGTAGGTGAAGCAGCGACTGCACCCAGCAGACCCTCCCCCTCTGTGCCAACACCACGGGGGCCTCTGCACACCACTCAACATGTGGCGCTTTCCCCCACTGGGCCTCACAGGAGAGCCACCTGCCAAAACTTGAGGCTGCTCAGCTCCTCACGCTTCCCCAGCCAGTACATCTCCAAGAGTTCTGCCTACCATATTTTTATCCCACCCTCTCTCCATGGTGCTCAAGGAGGCATACAGTATCCTCCGCTCCTTTGTTTTATTCCTCACAACAACCCTGTGAGGCAGGTTAGGCTGAGAGGAACGAGTCCAAGGTCATCCAACAAGCAACATGAGTACAGACTGGAAACCAAGATCTTCCCAGTTCGAGTCTGACACCCGGACCACACCAATTCCTGCACAGATCCAATGTGCAGCAGATGCACATGTTTGTATCTGGCTGCAACAGAGAGATTCTGTTATACCTGCTCTGACAAAGAAGACAAGCAGGCCCTCTTGCTGCCTGAGCTTTCTAGAGCCTACTCAGACACTTGCTCTTTCCACAAAAGAGAAGGGGTCTCAGCAAGCACCCCACCCACTCCAGAAACCATTTCCTGGCTAAAGACTAAGCATGAGCCACCATCCAGAAGCCTTTCAGGCTGCTCTTTGCTCTTCAGGCTTAAAGAAACCAAGAAGAAAAAACTATACAGAATGTAATTCCAATTTTTCCATTTTGCTGGGAGGGGGGGGAGGCACACTGCTGCTTTCACAGAAGGGGCAAGCGTCACCCTTCCGCAGCTTCCTTGCTGAACAAGCCCCTTCGTAACAAGGCGGTTTATTTTAATTGCCAAGAAAGACTGGCCATCGGCCTCCACGCTTCCGGGGAACCACTGAGGCCGCCAGCCTCACGGCTCACCGGTAGACTGCAGACATCTCAGGGAAAAGAAGCAAACCAGAAGGGAAGAAAAGAACAAGACCCAGTGCCTCACCAGAAGAATGTGGTAGGTTTGGACTTACCCCTGCCAGTTCTTGAGAAATAGGACCAAGGCGGGCTTCAGCACTGGCACAAGCACCAGTGGGGGCAGGCGCCTCAAAGTTGCGCTCCCCTGGTGACTTGGGGAGACCCATCCCCCGGTGAGGAGACTCAACTTCTCCCACGGGGTCCTCGCCTGAATCCGACAGCCCTTTTTGCTCTGCAAGGAACTGGGAGCAAAGAAGACAAGGGCCCTTCAGTCCCCAAAAGCACATGGATGGGTGGGTGTGCGCGCGCACAGACGCTTCCCTTCCTCCTAATCTTGGCTGCCACTCCCTTGGGCAATCTCACAACTTTGCCTGGCACTGCATTCTGCACACTGGATAACTTGGGGATGGATCTCCCAGGTCCATCCCACTAGTAGCAATGTTCTCCCCTGGTGCAAAGAAGATGCCTTTGAACAGATCCAGGGCATCCAGCCCGCTGACAAACCTCAACGTTGGCTTTGAGACACTTGGAAAAGCATCACCCCGCTGCAACTTGCAGATGTTTTTATTCCCAATGGGCCACAGCAGGTACCTGCCCGGTTTTAGGAAATTCAGGCGTCCACAACTGGAAAAAGAACACACCACAATCTTTGTGTGCTCCAACCACATAAGAACATAAGAGAAGCCAAAGTTGGATCAGGCCCATGGCCCATCCAGTGCAACACTCTGTCACACAGCGGCCAAAAATACCAGGTGCCATCAGGAGGTCCAGCAGTGGGGCCAGGACACTAGAAGCCCTCCCGCTGTTGCCCCCCCCCCAAAGCACCAAGAATACAGAGCATCACTTGCCCCTGAGTTCCTATCTATACCTTGTGGCTAATAGCCACTGATGGACTTCTGCTCCATATGCTTATCTAATTCCCTCTATGAAGCCATCCATGCTTGTAGCCACCACCACCTCCTGTGGCAGTGAATTCCATGTGTTAATCACTCTTTGGGTGAAGAAGCACTTCCTTTTATCTGTTCTAACCCAACCACTCAGCAATTTCATGGAGTGCCCACAGATTCTTGTATCGTGAGAAAGGGAGAAAAGTACCTCTTTCTCTACCTGCTCTATCCCATGCATAATCTTATAAACCTCAATCATGTCTCCCCTCAGCCGTCATTTCTCCAAGCTAAAGCGCCCCAAGTGCTTTAACCTTTCTTCATAGGGAAAGTGTTCCAACCCTTTTATCATTCTAGTTTATCACATTAAGGCACCATGCAACACTACCCAGCGCTGGCTTCTACTGACTCTTTTCCCCGTCAGTCATCAACTGAAAGCAATCTACAGTTTCGCCCGTCTAAGGACTGCTACATCTGTCTTTGCTTCTGCTTTCTCCCTCACAAGGGACCTATCCGTTCCAATTAACACAGAAGAAAGATCCTTTTGGATTCCCAGAGAGTAGCAGCCTTTTTTTAAAAAAAGGTTTCCTCTGACCCAGAATCACCATCAGTGGAGGATGTTCCCCCAGTTCCCTGCCACAAACTCCTCCAGGTCTTTTGAAAGAGAACTTTAAATCTCAGCTGTGTGGGACTATTTAGTACATTTTTACCCCGCCCTTTGTTCCAAGGAGGTCAGGTTGATGTGCCTCATTCTCCCCTCTTCTATTTTTCCTGAGAACAACCCTGTGAGGTAGGTTAGGAGGAGCATGTGTGACTGGCCGACAGTCACACAGCAAGCTTCAATGGCAGTGGCAGGAAGGGGGATCTGAACCTGGGTCTCCCAAATCCTAGGCCAACACCATAAACACAGCACCATACCGGCTTGACGTTTTGCCCAAACAAGCCCAGCACCACCCAAGTCACCTGCACAATGAAACTCCCCACCTCTGTGAAACGAGGTGCTCACCTCATTTCCTTATATTGCTCCCACTTCTAACAGAATGCAGAAGAAAACTGTTGAAAGAAACTTCTGATTTAACAGGACAGGCTTCCATTGCTCCAAGATCCCTGCAGCTTCCCATCAGGTTGGCATTTATTTTTAGCCACAAAACATTTACCCTTTTCTTACCTACATTATAAATGTGTTCCATTACCTGGCAAATCACTATTCATAAGTTAACAGTTCTCAACATTTAATGCAAGCCAGTATTGCTCACACCTGTGAGAGCCCAGTAAAGCAAGTACTAACCCCCTTTCCACTACTATGAAGCCAATCAGAGCAGCACCATCACCACCCACCAGGATTCTCAGGCAGAAAAGGGCCTTTTGCTTGACAGGGCCCAAAGCTGGGACCGTCTGAATGCAAAGCAGATGCGTTGCCCCCAAAGTACGACACCCCCCCAAAGGATGTTGGGGTTCTCAAGAGCACAGATTCCCAAAGCCCTCGAAGAAAAGGTCTGTGCAACAGCCCCAACGTGCCCCTTAGACATGCAGTATCAGTCGCAAGCTGCACAGAAGCTGTAGTCCCAGGCACGGTTCCTTGCAATGAAGTCCCACTGAATGCCGCAGGACTTACTTCTGAGTCAACACGCACATGGTCAGCTGACACAGGGCTTTGCAGTCCTTCTCCCCACCCCCAGGCAGTGGCCATACATTGTTTTGGCTCTGCAATGGACATGCACACAGCTCACTGACCACCCCCAAATTACAAACACGGCGGGCCTCAAACTCTTATTCTCCACCAGCAGACGCTGCCTTCACACCCTGCTCACAGGCTTCTTGGAGGCATCTGGTGGATCCATTGTGAGAAACAGAATGCTGGCACAGACAGGCCCACCTTGGACTTGGCCAATAAGGCTTCTATTATGACACAACAAGAATCAGTGCCTGGTTTCACACAGCGTAGACTAGGCTACTATTACGGACCACTACCAATGCGTCTGGAGTTTTCTTGCTAGCCTGCAGATAACCACCATCCTTTACCATGAATTCCAAGTCACAGGAGAAAGCAAAGCTTCAAATGCCCCTCAAGGTAAATCCAGTTACGGCTAAACCATCCACTGTTTCTTTACCTCTCTTGCTAATGCTGAGCTCACACTAAGGCACCAAAGCAAATGGGGAGTAAGTTTTCTCCAAAGGCTGAACCCCACAGCCTTAGAACTATTCACAGAATCATAGAGTTGGAAGGGACCTCCAGGGTCATCTAGTCCAACCCCCTGCACAATCCAGGAAATTCACAAATACCCCACACACACACACCCACAGTGACCACCGTTCCACACCCAGAAGATGACAAAAAACCTCCAAGATCCCTGGCCAAACTGGTCTGGAGAAAAATTGCTTCCTGACCCCAAAGTGGCAATCAGCATTTCTCTGGGCATGTAAGAAAGGACCACAAGAACTAAGCACTGAGGTAACCCTTCCTGCCCTCCCTCTCATGATCTGCCTAAGTTCACACAATCAGCATTGCTGTCAGGTGGCGATCTAGCCTCTGCTTAAACACCTCCAAAGAAGGAAAGCCCACCACCTCCGGAGGAAGCCTCTTCCACTGAGGAACCACTCTAACTGTCGGGAAGTTCTTCCCAATGTTTAGCTGAAAACCCTTCTGATTTAATTTCAACCCGTTGGTTCTGGTCTGACCTTCTGGGGCAACAGAAAACAACTCTGCACCATCCCCTAGATGACAGCCCTTCAAGTACTTGAAGATGGTTATCATATCACCTCTCAGTCGTCTCCTTTCCAGGCTGAATATACCCAGCTCCTTCAACCTTTCCTCATAGGACTTGGTCTCCAGACCCCTCACCATCTTCGTTGCCCTCCTCTGGACACGTTCCAGCTTGTCTACATCCTTCTTAAATTGTGGTGCCCAAAACTTAACACAATACTCTAGGTGAGGTCTAACCAGAACAGAGCAAAGTGGTACCATCACTCCGCGTGATCTGGACACTTGATCCTGGGAAGTCAACTGCTACACAGATACAGAAGCATTCTAGTAGAAATTTATTCAAGCTACCTGTAAAATCAGATGATGACTTCAATGGCAACTGGGAACAGGGTTACAAGAGAACAGACTGCTATAAACAAAACTGAACTGCAGGCAGCTTTAAGAGACAGACACAGCTCCTTCTCCTCCCTCTCTGGGGTGGATTCAGAAGCCATCTCCCCTTCCCATAAGACATTTGACTGATACGCCCATGATACAGAAGCCATCTCCCCTTCCCATAAGACATTTGACTGATACAACCATGCCTTTTCACAGGAGTAGATCAAGGAAGTACCAGTGACAGATGACATCCATTTTTAAAAAAGTGGATTAATGACAGTGAAAAGATCTGTTTGAGGGTCTCTGTCCGATTTGAGGACTGAAGAGTTGGATCTCTGATTCTTCCTGTTCTCAGCACCACCACCAGATGGGGCCCTCTCCCCCATTCTACTACTCTTAATGGCTGCTTAACTGTTCTTCAGGAACAGCAGCCTGCTAACTAAAGCCCATGGTCCGGCTGGCTGATATTCCTAACACACTGCTTCAAAGTTTGAGTGGGATTAAAAAAATCCCAATTGACACCCCCCCCCCTTCATCTGCCAACTTGTTACCTCTGAAGTCACCAATGCAATATGTTTCAGGACAGTAAATACTACCAAACTCCAGCAGCTGCAATGCTGCTGTCAAAAGTAGCCACAACAGATAAACTAAAATATGTGAAGCCGCTAACCGCTTCACCAGGGTTGCTTTTGCCATCAGTGGCTTGGCTGAGCTGTCTGGTGTTACAGAAAGGAGCCACAGTTTTGCAGGTCTGGTGCAAAGAGACTTGCCAACCATTGTTTGCAAGTTCAGGCAAAATGATGAACTGATTTGTCAACACCTGAGAAGTGTGGGAGTTCAGTCACAGCTTGGCATTATAGCTGAATCACTCTCTTTTTAACTGCATGTTATTTCTCATGACCCTCTAGCCAGCAAACAGCCCTTCTCCACCCTGGCTCTATCCCAGTTGGCACCCAGATTCCTTGGAGGGACCCCTTGATGAGCAGATCATTCACGGCAGGCAAGCTTCCCTGAAAGGCAGCCAGCACAAGCGCTACTGAATGTCCTTGGCAAAACGCAGCCAAATGGAGAACTGTGTGCATTCTACAGAACACTGCCCGCACGTGAAGGTAGGGGAGAGGCGATTGTGAGCCTGAACAGCACCTGTGCTAAGTGCCTGCTTTCATACATTCTCCAGCCTCCTGCACAAGGATTCCGTCGCAGGTGAGTCAATGTGGGAAAGGCACCCTGGAAGGCAGAAGCACAAAGGTCTGCCTTGAGTCTCAGCAAGAAAGGCGGGCTATGCACAAAGTAAATAAAAAGTCACAGGTTTAGCCTGTTCAAGCCTGAATTTCCAAGTAAAAATGGACAACAACTTTTAGTTATGGCTACCGGTAAGGCATAAAGCTTTCTTACCTTTTGTGCTTTATCCTTCTGGAACACAAAGACAGGAGGTGCAATGGCTGGCTTTTCTGCAAAGATATAAACAGAAACAGAGCTTTTCCTCCTGATACACAGGGAGTGCACACCTGGCTTTTCCTCTGCAAACTGCCTCTGCATTGGCAACAAATTTCTCACCAAATGTCCCAGGAGTTAAACTATTTCAATTTCACTAGAAACAGGCAAGTATGTTAATAGTAGACAAAAGGCTAGATCCTGTGGATCTGTTCAAGTAGCACAAGCCCTGTCACTAGTGGGACTGATCTGCACGATCCAGCCCTGTGTTTCCCTGGGGGGCAGTGCAGGAGGTGTGTGCAGGGACCACAGCCTGTCCTTGTTTAAACCAAAAGGTATCCAGGTGGGTAGTCGTGTTGGTCTGAAGCAACAGAACAAAGTTTGAGTCCAGTGGCATCTTTAAGAACAAAGTTTAATTCTGGTTATAACGCAATGCTCCCTCTAAGCCGTGGAGTCTTGTGAGCAAAAATTTTACTTTGGGAGCTACTGGCATTAAAGTTGTGAGCAAGCGATTTGGCTGCTGCACAAATTAGTTTGCTCCGGAGCCATCCTTCCTGAGCTAAGACAAAAATGTGTGGGCCAGAGACTAAAAAACTGTGAGCTAGCTCACACTAACTCAGCTTAGAGGGAACACTGGTTATAAGCTTTCGTGCACACATGAATTAAACTCTGTTCGTCTTAAAAGTGCTACTGGACTCAAACTTCGTTCTAACCCAAAAGGTGTTCAGGTTTAAGGACAATGAAGAAAGTATTCAAGGCTCAACCCAACCATTTTACAGCTGCATGTTTGTAAACAAGACCAGCACATTCTGGCCGCTGCATATTGCCCTGTCAGCTCAGAAACATTTAAAATATCTCCAGCAAACTTCCGTGGTTACCTCTTGGAATGCATTAGACTGTGAGCCAACCAGGAAGTTCTGCTGCTCAGCCAATGCAATTTGCTGCAGTTGGTGAACTGTGCCTCTTTGCATCTGACCAGAGCCCTTTAGGAAGAATTCCTAGGGGAAATATGATCCCAACTGAGTTCTAAAGTCCTGAAAAGAATCACAGTACATTGGACAATCACAAGAACCTGAGGAGCATCCAGCTGAGCAGATATCCTCCAGAAGTTTCTCATGCCCCCCTCCCAGTTTGCAAGGCCTGAGCAAGGCTGTTAATGATAGGACATTTTGGAGATCATTAATTCATGGATCGCCTTAAGTCAGAAGTGACTTGATAGCACTTCACACACACACGGACAGACATACCTCTGAGCAATCTAGCACACAAGACATGCCAATACAAAAGCTGAGAGTCAAATGCAGTGAGAGAGGATTAACCATGGAAAAGCTTCTCAATGGGATGGGGGAGGGTGGCAAACCAAGGTTAATCAGCAGCTCCCAGTCATAGTTCTCCAGGGGATGATTCATCACGTCAGAATTGCAACTCTCACGTGACAGGCATCAGGGGCTTGGGGGGGGGGGGAGTTTGCATAGGCCAGCCACAGAGCCCAAGCATCACATGAGCGCGGTCACCCAACAACAGGACGTGAAGAGCTTATTCCAGAAACAAACCCTTTCAGAGGAGGTGTGGGCTTTCTGAGAAAACAGAGCAGCATCCTTCAGATGCTTAGCAAGGGACAAAAGACTAGTAGGGGGAGATGATGACAGAACTAGGAGCATCTCTGGAAAACACATGCTTTACAAGGCAGCCTTTCCGGGACTGAGAATCAAGGTAGCAATGAATGACAAATATCAGACCCTGGGCACTTGCCAGCATGTTCCCAAGCAGGGGTAGAGCATCTGCTTGGCAGACAGAAGGACCCAGGGTTAATCCCGGGCATCTCCAGTTAAAAGGATCAAGCAGGAGGTGATATGAAAGACCTTGTCTTGAGACCCCTGAAAGCAGCCGACAGTCTGAATAGACAATACTGACCTTTTGGGGGCAATGTTTTGGTTCAGTATAACGCAGCTTTATGCATGTTCAGTGGGTGGATAGTATTTTGGAACATAAGCTGCCCCAGCCCCTTGCAGTGGCACAGCTTTCTAGGCCAAAAGCAGCTCATCTGTTTTCCTATTTATATTCTCAGAGTTTTCTGTGACCCACATAAATATAATGGGGCTGGAATTCTGAAAAATACACCCGACTTCAAAGCCTGCAAAAACCTTCATACAGACAGCCAAGGGGCCTTGCAGCCGCATGCCATTCCTCTGAGCTTTGGGACACAGAGACTGCCTCTGCACACATTCGAGGGCACTCCTCTTACTACTGAGGCACAAGTTCTTAGCTACTGCTTAGGAATCAACTGAAGGGAGAAAGAACACATGAGACATGCCTGGAACCCCTCCTCCTCTTGCACCTGAGGTGAGAGAGACACTTTGCACATGCTCGGAAGTCTATCATTTCTCATCACTGATATCACAGCACGGCCTAGAAAACTTGGGAGAAAGACACTGACGTGCAGGCCGAGAACGAGCGGTGGCGGCCAGTGTGGGAGCTGGCCTTGGTGATGCTGACACCACCACCACCCCCGCGCCCCCAGCCAGGCAGCCTCATCGTTCACCACTCAAGCGATAAATTATAAACAAGGGAGCCTAGGAAACCCGTGATAAAGCTCAGAAACGGAGAGAATGGCCGAGAGGGGAAACCGGGAGGATGCTTCCCCAGAGCCAGGCCTCCGCACGAGGGTCTGCTTTCCTCCCGGGTCAAGCGAACAGAACCGAGGAGAAGCCTGTGCGTGTCTCCGCGGGAGGACTGAAGCCTGCCTCAGCGGCGGCGCTCCTCTCAGCCGGGACTGAAGCCGGCCCCGTTGCCCCAGGGCCCACCGGCCGGACCCTCTGCACATGCTCAGAGACTCTCCTCGCGCATTACCGCGGGCGGAGACGCATCTCGGGCCACGGCTGCAGCCTGCCTCGGGGACGCTGTCCACCCTCTGCCTATGCTCGGGCGCCCTCTCGTCCCCTCTCTCTGCTGAGGAGAGGTCTTCCCCCCGCCTTGCCCGGGAAGGCCCCGCCCCCTCTTTCTCTCTCTGCCGCTCCCGCCTCAGCCGGGCCGCCTACCTTCGTTGGCCAGGTCCGCCATTTTACTTCCTTAATCACTCCCACAATGCCTCGCGCAAGCGACGGGCAAAATCCGTCTGCCCGGTCTACGCGCGCCCGTTTAGGAGCATTCGGTTCAACACTGAGCATGTGTAAAGGGCGGGGTGTGAAGACAGGTTTGCGAGACCTCCATCGAGCAGGCGCATTGCCCTTCTCCGTTCGCCCTCGAGACTACGCATGTGCGTTGGACCAGCGCTCGGATTCTTTCGTTGATCAGCCTCGAAAAGCGGCGCGGACGCATGCGCATCTGGGAGACCGCGCGTCATCAGAGAGGCCGCGCCCTCTAATAAGCAGAGGCAGGAATGGTTTTATTCAGACTTATTTAAATACAAAGTGAATTTTAGTATATGTTCACTACTAGTTGTGTGTGTATACGCAAACACACACAATATTGTTTGCGTTGAATATGATAAACAATGCGTTATAATAATAAAACATACTATATTAAAGATTTATTATATCGATAAATTAATGTTCTGAACATTAGCTTGTACTGCTAAGGTAGTCTTACAGTTAAAGGAGTCCAAATCGACCAGTTGCACAGAGTTCAGTCGATTAATTAATTCAGAAAATCTGCATACAATTGTATGGGTGATTGCTTGGGTTTTCTGCTCTGAGTTAGAACTTAGAAAAGTCCTGGAGATTTAGCAGTGAAGCGTGGGAAGGACGGGGTTTAGGGAAAGGAGGGAGTTCAGTAGGGGATGCCATAGAGAATCCGTCCTCCAAAGCACCCTATTTCTCCAGGGTCACAGATCTCTGTTGTCTGGAGATCAAGCTAAAATTCTGGGAGATCTACATACCCTAAGTGAAGGTTGACCTCCCAAAAAGGGAGACTGGGGTTGCTCTGCAGATGAAGGCAATGGCAAACCATCTCTACTCATTACACCTGGAATGCCCCATGGAAGAGGGTTGCTAGGAGTCAGTTGTGACTCAATGGCATGTTCTTCCTTCAAAGAAAAAGCATTCTTCCTTTAGCTTTAGAGAAGTGATCCACAGCGCCCATGAGCACCACAATGGCTCCTCATGCAGTTCCTGGCATCCACTTTCTTCACCCAAAGCAAAGAACCAGTCTTGGCTTTCCTCCACCTGACTGAAGCAGGAGGAGGTGCTTCATGAGATTAACCAACTTTAGGTCTGCAGAAACTGCTGCCTCCATCAGACAAGGACACTTGGCTTGCAGCCTCCCAATATTATTTTGTTGGACACTTGTAAATGGCTTTTTTCATGGTAGGCTTTTCATCTTGGCCATGCAGGTAAGACAGGTGGACTATAAATGCTCTGCTGTATTTTGTAACGGCCAATGGCTAAATACAATAAATTACTTGACTATAAATGTACATTTTTTTAAAAAGCACTTTGTGGAAATGCTTTATAATTGGACCCTGGCCCACCACAGCTAGTTTGTCCAAAGTTGTTCAGGGTGGTGAAAACCAGTGAGGATTGTGAGGCACTCCAAGGGGATCTGTCAAGGATGGGCGAGTGGGCGTCAACATGGCAAATGGGGTTCAATGTGGCCAAGTGCAAGGTGATGCACATTGGAGCCAAAAATCCTAAATATAAATACACATTGATGGGGTCTGAACTGGCAGAGACTGAGCAAGAGAGAGATCTTGGAGTTGTAGTAGATAACTCACTGAAAATGTCGAGACAGTGTGTGACTGCAATAAAAAAAGCCAATGTTATGCTGGGGATTATTAGGAAGGGTATTGAAAACAGATCAGCCAATATAATAATGCCCCTATATAAATCAATGGTGAGACCTCATTTGGAATACTGTGTGCAGTTCTGGGCACCACACCTTAAAAAGGATATTATAGCTTTGGAAAAAGTGCAGAAAAGGGCAACTCGAATGATAAAAGGGTTGGAACACTTTCCCTATGAGGAAAGGTTAAAGCGCTTAGGGCTCTTTAGCTTGGAGAAAAGACGACTGAGGGGTGACATGATCGAGGTTTATAAGATTATGCATGGGAAAGAGCAGGTAAAGAAAGAGGTACTTTTCTCCCTTTCTCACAATACAAGAACTCGTGGGCACTCCATGAAACTGCAGAGCGGTCGGGTTAGAACGGATAAAAGGAAGTACTTCTTCACCCAAAGAGTGATTAACACATGGAATTCACTGCCACAGGAAGTGGTGGGTGCTACAAGCATGGACGGCTTCAAAAGGGAATTAGATAAGCATATGGAGCAGAGGTCCATCAGTGGCTATTAGCCACAAGGTATAGCTAGGGGCTCTGGGGCAAGTGATGCTCTGTCTTCTTGGTGCTTGGGGGGGGGGTCAACAGTGGGAGGGCTTCTAATGTCCTGGCCCCACTGCTGGACCTCCTGATGGCACTGGTATTTCTGGCCACTGTGTGACACAGAGTGTTGGACTGGATGGGCCTTTGGCCTCGTACCCTAAGTGAAGGTTGACCTCCCAAAAAGGGAGACTGGGGTTGCTCTGCAGATGAAGGCAATGGCAAACCATCTCTACTCATTACACCTGGAATGCCCCATGGAAGAGGGTTGCTAGGAGTCAGTTGTGACTCAATGGCATGTTCTTCCTTCAAAGAAAAAGCATTCTTCCTTTAGCTTTAGAGAAGTGATCCACAGCGCCCATGAGCACCACAATGGCTCCTCATGCAGTTCCTGGCATCCACTTTCTTCACCCAAAGCAAAGAACCAGTCTTGGCTTTCCTCCACCTGACTGAAGCAGGAGGAGGTGCTTCAGGAGATTAACCAACTTTAGGTCTGCAGAAACTGCTGCCTCCATCAGACAAGGACACTTGGCTTGCAGCCTCCCAATATTATTTTGTTGGACACTTGTAAATGGCTTTTTTCATGGTAGGCTTTTCATCTTGGCCATGCAGGTAAGACAGGTGGACTATAAATGCTCTGCTGTATTTTGTAACGGCCAATGGCTAAATACAATAAATTACTTGACTTGACTATAAATGAAGTACATTTTTTTTAAAAGCACTTTGTGGAAATGCTTTATAATTGGACCCTGGCCCACCACAGCTAGTTTGTCATTGAACCCACCACCTGTGGTGGCTATTTTATTGTGATACCCACAGCTCACTGAAGCAGGAGTTGGGGACTCCTGCTTTAGATGTTGTGTGGACGTATTTGAGCAGACCCCATTTTGGTGTAGTGGTTAAGTGCGCAGACTCTAATCTGGGAGAACTGGGTTTGATTCCTCACTCCTTGGGTAGTGAAGGGCAGGGTATAAATCCAATCTCTCTCTTCTTTTTAGCAAAGACATTCTGCACTTGCCATTTGCATGCAACCTTTGTAACTGCCAAGGTTAAAAATCAATCCACATAATTGACTTAACGTGCAGTCCCATCCTACTCTCTGGCCAAGCTAAGGACTGACAGGTCTGCTGGCATTTGGCTGGTGTGAAAGACACCGAGGCTGCCCTTCACATAATTCATTAACATTTATCAAAATGTGTTGCTAAGATAATCAGGAAGGGAAGGTGGCCTGATGTACCCTGAACTCATCAGATCTCAGGAGCTAAGCAGGGTTGGTGCTTTGGAAGGGAGACCACCAAGGAAGACTCTGCAGAGGAAAGCACTGACAAAACACCTCTGCTTCTCACTTGCCTTGAAGGCCCCTTGCCGGGGTCGCTGTAAGTTGGCTGTGACTTGACAGCACTTTACAAACGCACAGGGTAATCAGGAACACCTTCTTTACTGATCTTATCTGTCTGATTCTTATTTCTCTTTGTGACAGTTATTAGGACAACTGTCCCAAAGAGCTTCCACTCCAGTGTGTTAACCAAATTACCCTGTTTTATTAATAAGATGGGGGAATTATGAGTATTAAATGGCAATAGAAGAAGAAGAAGAGATTGGATTTATACCCCGCCCTTCACTACCCAAAGGTGTCTCAGAGCGGCTTACAAACTCCCTTCCCCACAACAGACACCCTGTGAGGTAAAAGAAGAAGAGATTGGATTTATACCCCGCCCTTCACTACCCAAAGGTGTCTCAGAGCGGCTTACAATCTCCTTTCCCTTCCCCTCCCCACAACAGACACCCTGTGACGTAGGTGGGGCTGAGAGAGCTCTTGACAGAAACCGCTTTTTCAAAGACAGCTCTTATCAGAACTAAGGCTTGCCCAAGGTCATCCAGCCAGGTGCAAGTGGAGGAATGGGGAATCAAACCTGGTCCTCCCAGATTAGAGTCTGCGCACTTAACCACTACACCAAATAATAGGCATAAAATATAGGTTCATAGCCCGTGCATACCAGAGTCAGGATTCCCAGAGCCCGTGAATAGACGAGGAGACCAGGTTGCTAAAATAATTGATTTTGTTACTTAATGACTCTCAAGCATATAAATACCAATAATAATGCATCCACACTCACAATGCAGGACTAAGAATACAGAATTGAAAGGATAGTGATATTTGTATGAGCAGAAATATCATTGGTGGGCAGGGCTTTTTTTGTAGAAAAACCCAGCAGGAACTCATTAGCATAATAGGCCACACCCAATAGCAGGAATCTATTAGCATATTAGGCCACACCCCTGACAGCACAGCTCATTAGCATATTAGGCCACACTCCACATGTTACCAGAAGTGTGGTCATCCAACCACACCCTCCTTTTGCTTCTTATTCTGTTTACTTTGTTGTCAAAACCCTGGGCTTTTTTTTGTAGCAGGAACATCTTTGCATGTTAGGCCACACACCCCTAATGTAGCCAATCCTAATGAGTGTCTGCTGTTGGGTGTGGCCTATTATGCTAATGAGTTCCTGCTGGGCGTGGCCAACTCAGGAGCCAGCCGAAACTCCGTTCCTGTGCGTTCCTGCCCAAAAATAGCCCTGTTGGTGGGTAATATGTTACCTGTTCGACAAGATGAGCAGATCATGCAATGAAAAATAGACAAATGGAGGTGGGGGAGAACTGTGTGTTGACCAGCAACACACATGGACTGATTCGAACCAGCCGAGCATGGAACCAATAAGGTAGGAAGGGGCAAAGAGAAGAGGAGCCAAGAGAGCGAAATCAGGGAGAGCTCACCTTAAATAGCTAAATTGTGACCTGAGGCGATGGCCATGTGGTCACAGATTCCCAGGAAATATACACAAAAATAACAACTCAGGAAGGCTAAGACAAAAGAGATGGTGGGTGGGCAATTGAGGGTTCGTGGGCTTAATTGGAATGACACCTCTTGGGATAGGTGAGAGACAAGGGAAGGAGTGGGGATTCAATCACGTTCAAGATTCATGATCTGATGCTTAACTTAATGCTTCTCTGGATGGGTGGCAGGAAGGCACCAGTTTGGTGTAGTGGTTAAGTGCATGGACTCTAATGTGGGAGAACCGGGTTTGATTCCCCACTCCTCCACTTGCACCTGGCTGGATGACCTTGGGCAAGCCGTAGCTCTGATAAGAGCTGTTCTTGAAAAAGAGCAGTTTCTATCAGAGCTCTCTCAGCCACACCTACCTCACAGGGTGTCTGTTGTGGGGAGGGGAAGGGAAAGGACATTGTAAGCCGCTCTGAGACTCCTTCGGGTAGTGAAGGGCGGGGTATAAATCCAATCTCCTCCTCCTTCCAAAATGGGGGAAGGACACTTGTGGTCATTTCCCCTTGTCTAATAGAAGAGACAAGAAGGGGGACCCGCAATACTCGCCGGGGGAGGGGGGGAGGAGAAGCTTCAAGGGAAAAGGAAGCGGCTGCAGGTGAGCCTTCTCCCCGTCCCCTTCCCCCGGCACCCACGGCGAGGCCCGCGCCCCTCCAAGCTTCCCCCCTCCCCTAGCGGCAGCAGCGGCGGTGGCGAGGCCTTGTTGGCCCGCCAAACTTTCTTCCTCCCTCCCCCCCAGCAGCGGCACCGAGACTTCGCCGGCCCGCCAAGCTTTCCCCCTCCCCCCTCAGCAGTCGCAGCAGTGAGGCCTCACTGGCCCGCCAAACCTCCCCCCTCCCCCAGCAGCGGCGAGGCCTTGCCAGCCTGCAAAACTTTCTCCCTCCCTCCCTGGCGGTGAGGCCGGGCCGCTGAACTTTTTTCTTCCCGCCCCCCTGGGTGGCGGCGAGAGCTGAGCGGCTTACAGCCACCGGCCGGCTAAGCCTTTCCCCCCTCTCCCTCCCCCTCTCTGGTGGTGGCGGTGGCGGTGAAGCCGTTCTAAGAGCATTCCCTGCGCATGCACAGGGGATGCTCTTTTACTTTTTTGGGGATTTAATTATTTCCCCTATATTTTTTTACAGTTTTCAGATTTTTCTGCACACCTGGGCATTGCCCCATGTGCGCAGGAAAATCTCCCTGCCCCCCAGGTGTTGCCGATGTGCGGATTTAGATATCCGCATGCAGGGAGCGCCTTGGGAATTAGATATATAGATACAGATTCAAAGGGCTTCCCCCCCCCCGTGTGTGTGTGTGGGTGGATGGGTGGGTCTTCTGAGCAACAAATGCTAGCTCCGGTAAAACCCCTAGGTTCTTAATAAAGACACAGTCAACAATTGTCATGGGCTGGGTAAGAGCCTGGATGAGCTGGTTCCGGCTAGGTGGGGGGGTCCTTCTTCTTTTGTCGGCTTTCTTCAGCGTGTATGCCATGATAACATCACCCGGAAGTGATGTCATCGCGCAGGGCACGTTGTGGGTGGGGCCTCTATTGTTCAAAGAAAAACCATATAGTTTTTCCTTGAATAATAGAGTGTCCTCCCACAACATGCCCTGCATGATGACGTCACCTCCGGGTGACATCATTGCGCCGGGCATGTTGACTCAAATTCGGCACTTTGGGGGCAGGGTTCCCCCTGCCGGCTAGATCCGGGCTGACGGATTGGGGGTCCTAAAAGCAGGAACCCCCCCCAGGGGGAATAGCAAGTCTAGTTCCGGCCCATGGGCCTTATGTTTGACACCTCTGCTCTAGGACTTCATTTCTCCTCAGCACTATGGTATACCATAGAGTCTGCCCTCCACATTTCCTCTAGGGAGACTGATCTCTAATTTTGGATAGCAGTTGTAACTTAGGGAGATCTCCAGGCCCTACCTGAAGATTGGCAACCCTAGCATGATGCACTCCCCTCCCAGAGTATATAATAAACCAGTCTGTGCACCCTGAATGAAAGCAGCTATCCTGCCTCTCCCAGAAAGGGCAGGCATTAACTAGGTCAGTTTCTACCTCCATCTAAGTTAGTTCCTTGACTTTTCATTTAAATTCTGTCAAGTTCCCTACATGCTATGTACTGGTGGAGCTTGAGTCAGAGCAAGGCTCTATTGGTTGTGTTACTGGTAACGGCCGATCATATTTGTGGATGATAACCCAATAGCTGCACTGTCATTAGTTACATTGTACATGCAGATGAAGGATTCTGGTTGCCTACTTGGTATTGGTTGTTGTTTAAGGTGGGTGTGGTTTTTACAAGCATAAATCAGCTCCCATTGAGCCTGTGTCTTTGGTTCGGAGTTCAATAAAGAAATATGTTGTTATGAAAAGAGCTGCCTCATCTCAGTACTTAATACTGCAGACAAGGATGGGATGCCAGCAATCATAGGCTCATTCAAAGCTGAAACCACTCGCTGAAATCATTCACCCCAAGCTGAAATCGCT
This sequence comes from Gekko japonicus, assembly GCF_001447785.1. Lineage (NCBI taxonomy): Eukaryota > Metazoa > Chordata > Lepidosauria > Squamata > Gekkonidae > Gekko > Gekko japonicus. Next base: position 198,479 of record NW_015166507.1, read on the forward strand.
TGCTGAAATTACCAGCTCTCGACCGTGATCATGGCCGCCAAGGGGCACATTGAACCTTTCGATGCAGCAATCAAGGATTGAGACACCTATCAGACCCGATTTGAATTCTGTCTCACAGCCAATGATAGAAGAAGACGAAAAGCAGCGTGCAATGTTTTTCAGCATCTGTAGCCGACCCACATTCGAGGTCACCCGGGCTTCATTCAGCACGAAGTTCAATAAAGTATGTTGTTATGAAAAGAGCTGTCTCGTCTCAATACTTAATACATACCTTGCCACTCTCTCAGCAGCCCCTTGTAACGCTAACAAAACCTGGACTTTTCCCTGCCAGATGTAAACCCTAATAGTTCAACAGACAAAATAAAATAAAATAAAAGGGGCTCTTTTGTATAGCAATCTGGATTTGGCCACCCTTTTAGGACAGAGATTAATTTGGAACCAGGCAAAGACTTAATCCAACCAAGGACTGTTTCCCTGTCCCCCATGATCTTCAAGGCATCCTAGGCCACAATATCCCATCTTCTCATCAGACAGGCAAAGTATATTTTACATCTTGCCCTTTAATTCTCAATCCTGGCAGCAATACCCCCTCCCAACAAGTGTCAGCCAGACTCCATCGAAGGTGGGACATAGGCTGGGATGTGATTCTCTCCCATTTTATCCTCACCACACCCCTGCAAGGCAGCGTTGGCTAAAAAGGGAAAGTGACTGGCCTATAAGGTCATTTGGCTGATCTGAACCCAGGTCTCAAGATACCATAGCCCCAGCTGCTATTCCACACTAGTCCTTGGTGGGGGAAGATAAGCATCACCAAAATACTCAACTGTACAATTTCAGAGTGGAGGGAGTTCGATTTTAAGTATTGAATACAAGTTCCCGCTTTAATACTTTGTTGGGCATAAAGGTGCCACTGGACTCAAGACGTTCTGCAGCTCAGCTCCTGCCATCTTCATCCCGAATGCTTCTCACACCCAGGGCCAAATCACAGGCCCTCTGCAGAGCTGGTTATTTTAACAGGAATTCTGTTTATTCAGGCAACAAGAACAAGCAGGTATTCTCTGAACACTACAACTCAGCAATTATTGGGAAATGAAAGGAAATTAACTGTGGACGTTAGAATGTGCATCCTGGAAGTTTAGTTTTAGAATTGTAACCAGGGCTGCCAACTTCACCTTGGGAAATTCCTGGAGTTCGGGGGCACAGACTGGAGAGGGCAGAGTTTGGTGAGAGAGCTCAGCAGGACTGTAATGCAATAGAATCCACCTTACAGAGTAGCCATTTGCTCCAGGGGGACTGATTGCTGTTATCTGGAGAGCAATCACAATTCCAGGAGAACTCCAGGCCTCACCTGGAGGATCTTATGAAACTTAACATCAAATAAAGCTCCGCAGTATTACAATTCCTAAGCATCTCTTATTATTTCAATATACTATTCAGACCAATACAATACAAAGGTTACATAGACAAGTTAAGAACTTGAAGGGAATACATCCCCAAGTATGACATCACTGTTCTAAGGTGGAGAAAATGCTTCTCAGTTCCAGACTGGAAAAACAAATGTCCATGAAGCAAATAAATCCAGACTTGAGGCAAACACAAAATGAACCGCAGTCGACCTATTCTCTAGATATTAATGGGTTAACCCACCTGGAGGATGGCAGCTCTGTTTCCTAATTCAAGATGGGCGGCCGTGTTAGTCTGTCTGTAGCAGGAGAAAAGAGCAACAGTCCAAGAGCACCTTCAAGACTAACACAATTTGTGGCCAGGTAGGAGCTTTCATGAGTTGCTGCTCACTTCTTCAGGTACCTGAAGTGAAGATATCTGAAGAAGTGAGCCATGACTCATGAAAGCTCCTACTCTGCCACAAATTGTGTTAGTCTTTTAAGGTGCTCCTGGACTCTTGCTCTTTACTGCTACAGACAGACTAACACAGCCACCCATCTGGATCTATCTGAAGTGTGCAGTGACTCACAAAAGCTCCTACTTGGCCACAAACGGTGTTAGTCTTGAAGGTGCTCCTGGACTGTTGCTCTTTTCTCCTGCTACTGACTGACTAACACAGTTACCCATCTTGACCAAAAGAAGTGAGCAGTGATTCAGGAAAGCTCCTACCCTGCCACAAATTGTGTTAGTCATTCTTGAAGGGGCTCCTGGACTCTTGTTCTTTTCTACTGTTTCCAAATTCTTTACCAAAGCTCCCATATTGGGAAAAAATCATTTAGAAAATATGTATGTAATAAATAGGAGCTCTTTTCTCCGTGAGCTACTATTTTTCTACACACAGGGAGAACCTTTCTTTGCTAAGCTGCTGTTTTTCTGCACACAGGTAAGAACCCTGAGGCATCTTTCTTCCTAAAATAGCTGACTGCCGAAAGACAAATTCTAAGGGAAGAAAGACGCAGATGGGTCGCCGCAACAGAACAAAGTTTGAGTCCAGCGGCACCACCTTTAAGACCAACACAAATTTAATTCTGGGCACACGAAAGCTTGTACCCAGAATTAATCTTTGTTGGTCTTAAAGGTGCCCCCCACTGGGCTCAAATGTGGCTCAACCCCACCACCTCGGGTCCGTCTTTGAAAATCCGCCGCCCGCGTCTAGAGAGCAAGAGCAACTCTAGCCCATGATGCGCATGCGCCACTCTAAACCGTCCCCCTCTCTGTCGCTTGACGGCCCTAGACAGGCCGCCCGAAAACGGAAGCCGGCTGTCGTTTCCGTGACGACAAGGAAGCCAACGCTTTCCTTGCTGCGACTCGGAAATCGGCGCCCAAACCTCCGACCGGAAACGGAAACGATGCTGGCTGCTTCCACAAGGGCCTAGACGGCACGGAGGCCTGCTGGCATCCTTGGGAGACATGTCGCGGCCAGCCTCGAGTCAGGAGCTCAGCCGCCGGCGGAAGCACCACCTGGACACCCAAGCCTGGGGGGATGGGGAGGAGGACTGGGCCTCTCCGCCTTTGCCACGGCGAAGCCGCTGGGAGAGGCCGGGGCCCGCCGACTGGGGGCCCGAGGAGGAGCCTCCCGCGGAGACAGAAGCCGGGCCGGGCCCGCCCCCCCCCTGGAACAGGAAGCATCCGCCACAAGCGAGCTGGCGAGGCCGGCCTAGGAACCGTCCCGCAGGCCAGCCGTGGGACAGGCCTGACTACTCCCAGAAGTCGTGGGGCAGCCCGACCCACGAGGGTGGCGGGAGCTTCGAGCCGCCGCCGCCTCGTAGGGAGCGGATGCCTAGGCCGGGTGGCGGCAGGTGGAGCAGCCCTGAGAGAACGGGAGGAAGTCGCCGCCGGACTCCTAGCCCCGGGCAGGGGGCTTGGGACAGCGCCGGGGCTCTCTCTAGGCAGCAGGGCCCCAACGGAGATACAAGAGCCTGGGGGAGCCCCGGGAGGGAGGGGGCCTGGGAACGCTCCAGGAATGTTGAGCGCCGTGCCCGGGAGGAAAGGTCAGGGAGTCCAGGTGGGGCTGGAGGGAGGTGGGCCACTGCAGGGAGGATGAAAGAGGAAAGTCAGAGCCCTAGCAGAGAACGTAGGAGAGGAATGCCGTGGGGGCATCAGCGGTAGGAGCCAACCAAGCAGGGAGCAGGTGATGGGTAGCTCCAATGAGACTGGAGGCAGGTGGGGCAGGATTGAGAGAAGGGGAAGAGAGCGCCACAGCCCCACTAGAAAGCAGAGCGGTTGGGGCAGTCCCAAGAGGGAGGCAAGGCAGGAACACTTAGGAAGCACCAGATACCATGCGAGGGAACAGGGTCAGGTAAATCCTGTTGAGGCTGGAAGCAGGCAGAGTTCTGCATGGTGCAGGGAAAGGAACTATCAGAACCGTAGCAGAGATGAAGGGAGCTCAGATAGCCCCAAGAGGGAACGTCAGAGTCCTAATGGAGAGGTCAGAGGGCAGGGCAGCCCCGTGAGATCTAGGGGAGCTGAGAATCTGGATGGAGGAGGAGCAGAAGGGGATAGCCACGAGAGGGGAGGTGAGGAGAAGAGTACATATGCTGCAGGGAGAGGCAGTCCCGAGGCAAGCACTTCCTTCGCTGACCTGATCTCTGGCAGCCCTGTAGTCCCAAAACAGTGGACGCCACGTGAATCGGTGGTGCACTGGTGGACGCAGTGCCGGAGCACCCTGCAAAATAAAATGCGGGAGCAGCTGATGTCCCTCTGCCCCCGTCCTACCTTGCCTGACCGGTCGTCTGAGACCCCACGGATCAACCCAGAGATCCACTCCTTGCTGAACACGAGGCAAGAGAAGGAGCTACGAAGGGCCACGCATGTCTCACTCTTGCTGCAGGGTGAGGTTTTGGACATGCTGGCACCAGCCATGACCATTTATGAGATGGCAGAGGAAGCAATGGAGAAGGATGAGCCAGTGGACCCCATGGAGCTGCGCGAGTGGTCCCGCCATCTCATTCGTTTCATTGGCAGCATCAACAACAGGCTGAGCCTTAAGCACCGTTCCGAGGTCCTCAGCTGCATCAACCCACGACTCAAGTCGGTGGTGTCTAAAATGAATGGCCAGAGCACAAAGGGGTTGCTCTTTGCAGAAGACAAAGTGAAACTGTTGAAGGAGATCGTTATGAGGTTCCCGCAGCTGACTGAGATCCAGAAATTGCCCAGGAAAAGGTTCTACCCTTTCACTCGAGTGGTCTACGACAAGCAGGCCCAGAGAAGACCCCTTTTGAGGTCCCACTCCAAGCCACTGGGCCTTGGCAAGCGAGGCACAGGTAAGGACTTCCCTGCCTCCAGCACTGAGGACTTGTTGCCAGGAGGCTTGGTGATGCTTTAGCCTCCGTGCCTTCTTGCTGCTCGTGTGAGAATTCACTGAGTTCAGCTTTGAGGCAGCTACTGCCTGCCTTAATGGGCACCACCCTGACAGTGGGGTGACACAGCCTTGGCCGGTATCTCCTTTCTAAGTTCTGTAGACCATTTGTTTTAATTAGCACACATGAGGGCTGAAAGCTTAAAAGCTAAGTGCTGCAAAGAAGTCACGAAGAACCTACAAGTCGTATGGAACCTGCTGAAGAAATTCGCACAGGCCTACCAGCCTGCCTGTCTCAGAGGAGAGTGTGAGGTTGTTGGCTAATGACCAGTGACACTCTGTCCTCCATGGGCCAGCAGTTCATTTCCAGGCCTACTGGCTATTAATTGGGGGGGGAGTATGCCCTTGTCTTTGGCAAGCAGGAGGTTCTTTCCGAACCCTTTCTGTGACTCCCTTGGCTCTGCCCAACAGGGCGTGTGCTGGCTTTTGAAGCCGTGAACCCTGCTCTTCTGTTGCCCTTTCTTCAGCAAGAGCATCTGTGGCCACCCTGGCATGGTGAGAGCGCCACTTTGAGAGTGCCTGAGTCACTCGCCCTCCGTGGTGATAAATCCAGAGGGCAGTGTTCTTTCTGAAATTTTGAAAAAAGGTGAGGGATAGGCGATCCCCCTGCTGGTGTCTCTTCAGGCTGTCCAGGCCACTGGGGAGGGGATACGGCTGTAATAGCTTTGCCGTGGGAGGGAAGCCCCTCTCCTCTACCAAGTGGGCCGTCTACAGCAGGGCTACCCACCCCAGCCTCTTGGTGGTAGCTTGATGTGCCTTGGCTCAAGTGGGGAAGGCAGGGGAGGAGCAAAAACAGATGCCCCTGTGGCTGCTACTCTTCTCCCCTCAAAGCAAGTACAGGTTACCTGTTAACTGGACTCCAGCCCACCAAAGCGAATAAGACTCATCTACTTAGAAGCTGCCTGCTGTGGAGTCAGACGGTTGGCCTTCTTTGGCCCAGGTCTGTCTGCTCTGACAGGCAGCAACTCTCTCGAGTTTCTGGCTGAGAGGGGCCTCTCTCCTGCTTCCTTACGACCCCTCCCAGCTTAGAACTCTCGCTTGTTTTACAGCAGACCAGCGAGTGGAGCAGAAGCACAGCCAAGGAGCCGGAGGGCAGGGGCCAGCCAAGTGGCACTGAGGGGCCGAGAGGCACTCGCGGTGTTGTGGCCCTTGCCAGTTGCCGTTTCTGAGAATTCCTCCACACCAAGAAGCACCTGCAGTATCTCGTCCCGTGAGCGACTCCGATCCTCCAGGACAGCAGAAGGTTCAAGGGGAAAGCTCGACGTTGGCCTCTGTCTCTCTGCAGCAGCTGAGGGGGACTGGGGCCATAGCAGCCCCCCACGAAGGCCATCTTGCTCTTCATCCTGGAGAGGTTTTCCTTGGGCAGCTCTGGCCGTTGGCAGTGTTCGCTCGGGGCTTACTAGGAAAGATACACGTGCTGCAGTTCCTGTGGTCATCTCTATTTGGGCAGTTTCAAGCTTTGTTTTTTTTCAGTCTAAATTTATTGTTTTTTATGTAATCACCCTGCGTGGAACCGAATGATTCTTCTTTGGGGGCGTCCCAAAGGCTTCATCCTTCAACTTCTGTGGGAAGGGCAGTTGAAGAGTGCCTCTTCCCCAACCTTTCTCCGTGTCCTGTGGCATACCCACACCTTTAGATCGTCTTTGTGACAACCAGCAATTGGGGGCCTCCTGCAGAGTCCTGCTGTGGAGAACATCTCCCAACAGCTCTGGTTTTAAGTGGAGCTGGAAATTCTGGTTCCTAATTGGGGGGGGGGAGGGGGAAATAATGCTTCTGTAGAAGGGACCATTGTCTTCAAAAGGGGGCTGTATCAGTCAGCTGCCTCTTCCACCCCCTGTGGCCAGGCAAGTGTGGGAGGGAGGCCTGCCCCCTTGTTCCCCTGTTCCTGTGTTCAGCAGTTGACTACTGAATAAAAGTTGTTTTGTCTAAAAGTTTGCAAGTAATGTTTTTGCTAGCCGGACCCATGTAGATGCAATCCTGCCTCAGCTTCCTAACTGTTCAAAGCACTCCACGTGGGTAAACTTCACAAAAGCCCTGTGGCCCCATATTGCAGCTGGGTGCAGCCAAGACTGAGCAGCCATGGCTCAGCAAGCTGAACTTTGGATCACGTGGCATTCTTGGCCACTCGGGCTGTACCAGAACCAGGGGAAGGAGAGGCTGACCTGGGCTGGTTTAGTCTGGAGAAGGCAGACTACGATAAGGGACCTCCTGAGCCTTATTCAGGCTGAATCCTGGGGCACGTTGGCTGTTAAGGCCATTGGGAAAAGTCCTGCTTGGCTGGGGGGGGGGCTTTGTCTTATGCAAGGTGGGCAGTTTGCTCATCCTCCCCCCTCCATTGGGGGGGCAAGCCCTTTTGCAGGTCCATTTTTACCTTCGACTCATCCCTGTCTGAACCTACCAATAGATCCAGACTCCCTGTGTTGTGAAGCCTTTTTCAGACCATGGTGTGAAGTAGGGGTCATCTTAAACTGACATGGAGAAGATGGACTGTGCCGTGGCATGGGTGAAGCACAGAGGCACCTCAGGCTCTTGGTTTCACACACAATGCAGTGCACGTGTGTATGTTTGTGTCTTCCCCTTCGTCGAACATCCCTCTGTCCTCGAGGCTGGGTGGGCCTCTTCCCATCTCTGTTTTGGCTCTTGATGTCCTCCAAGCGGTTTCCTTAGATTAATCTTCTGCCTTGAAGCTTGCTTTTAAACAAGCAAAAATAGGATTCTTAACAGAGAGGCTGTTTTGAGATGCCAAAGGGCAGGGTGAGAGAAACGCCATGTGTGTTGAGTAGACTCTACCAAGCAGGAAAGGGTGCTTCCTCCTTCAGAGGAGCTTTGGCTCTGGAGAATAGTAAAAAGCCCAGTAGCACCTTTAAGACTAACAAACTTTATTGTAGCATAAATGTGAGCCATAAAGGTGCTACGGGGCTTTTTACTATTTTGCAGCAACAGGCAAACACGGCTAACTCCTCTTGACTCTGGAAAGCTCCTACTCTGAAACTCTTTTTGGCCTCTGAGGTGCCACTGGACTCCGAAGTGCCACAGAGCAGCACAGCGACCCCCTGAAACGGCTTCCTACTTGACTACCTGCCAGTCACAATCTTCACAGATACTTGTGTCTTGAATGTGCAGCTCTTCTGGTTAAAACTGGCCCCTTCCTCAGTGAGCTAAAATTTTGGACCAGTCTCAGGGACAGTTGCCGTCAGTTCTGCTTGAGTGTCTGATTGGAACCAAGACCTGTGCCAAGGGGATGGATGGAGAGGCTTAACTTACAAGCCACATTGTATTGTCCGTGTGTGTTTTGAGGGAGCCTAAATGTGACACGGAGGCAGTTTAGAGCTTTCACCTTTGGGGGAGCTTGGGTAGGATCTGGGGGTGCTATCCGGCTTCAGAAGCATAGATTCTATTAAATTTATATTTTAAATATTTCCCCCTTTTTAAGAATAGTGATCCCCAGCAAAATAAAAATGGAAACGTAACAGAGAGAGAGACCCTGGGCATGTGAGAGGCAAGTGCGTCTCTGCCCCACAGGTTTACTCCTTCAGAGTGAAGGCGCAGGAGTTGATGGAGCTTGGAATTCTTGCAAAGGCCCAGGCGGCTTGTGAGTGTTTGGGGCCATTCCCACTTTAGGTGGCAGCACACCTGGTTTTATCAGGAGGAGAGTGGAGGGGGGGGCTTCTTGGAAAGGAAGCTGAATCCCCCTTGCAAACTCGGTTTGTTGACTTCCGTTGGGCAGTCTGGTCATCTCTTATACAGCAATGGCTGAAAGAGGTTGGGATGGGGGGGGAGGCAGAAAAGTCTCGCCTATGTGATCCCTCCTCACAGCTGCAGCAGGTCCCATTTTTGGGGGTATATAGCGGCAGATATCCTTTGTTCAAACAATATGGTGTTGCATGCCATGTAATACGTTCAGACCGTACTAGCATGTCTGTGCGCGTAGATAAATATGAAATGAGTCATATCGAGTTGGAATATGTCCTTGTTTATGTGTAGATTTACATACACACCCTCAGCAGTGTGTGCGCTTAATACACGTATTGCACAAACACGTGCTTCAGAGTTGGGCATTAAACGACTAATGGAAGCAACCTGTCCGCAGGCTCAACCGCCTTTAGCCGGGCCTCCAGGGTTCCTCTGCGCCTGCTCCCCAGCGCCTTGGAACAAAGAGCCGTCGAGGGCGGCCGAAGCGCGCGGGGTGCGGACCGGGGCCGCGCTTCACCGCTGGGGGGAGCCGCTTGATCCGCGCAGAAGGGGGGGGGGCTTCCTTCCCCGCCCCGGATCTCGCGACAGCTGCGGCGTAAAATGGCTCCGAAGGAGCCGCCCGCCCCCCTTTGATGCCGACTTCGGCATATGTCCTCCACTTCCCTGCAAGGGCCCCCCACCCTGTCCTCTTCTCCCTCCAACAGGAAAATTCTCCACTGAATCAATGCCACTAGATAAGGGAGGGAAGAGAAATGTTTTGCTTTCACCAGCATTCTTTGCAAAGAATCACATGCAGCACAGAGCATGTCCTGTTTCCTGGTTTGTTTCATAGTGGGGAGAGGGGTGAAGAGAGAAATCAGAGTGTCTGGCAAATCAAAAGTTTCCAGAACTTAAAAAAAATTCCCCCTCCCAGCACAGTGCTAATGGTGTCAGCAGCGCTGGGGGGGGGGGCGTGGGGGGGGGGGGGGGCGGGGGGGGGGGGGGGTAGAAACGGAGGCGGCCGCCGCACTCGGCGTCGACTACCAAACCCCGATGCAAAAGCTGCGTGTCACCGCGGGGGCTGTGCGAAGGAGCCGGGCGGGGGAGCGTGGACGAAAAACGGGCAGGCATACGGAACCCCCCACCCCCGGCCCGGGAGAAAGCGCCGGGGCCGTTGGCGCCCCACCGACTCAGCCTGCAACAGACCCGCGAGAACGGAAGCGCCACGGGGGGGGCTGTGGAGACGGAGCGTCCCCCCCGCTTGCAAGAGTTCCCCGGGGAAGCAGCAGAACTAGCCCCCAGGCCGAAGGCATCGCCGGGCTGCAGTGCCCCCTCCCCACACGCTGGATCCAGAGCTGCGTGGAGGCGCCCCATGAAAAGCCCTGTGGAGGGAAACAGCACCCCCCCCCGGACTTCAGAAGTGCGGGATGAACTCTGGGTGCCTGAAGCCCGGGCAGAGGAAGGGGTGGGTGTGTTTGGGTTGGATTCTCGGGTTCGACACGCCGGGCTGCAAGGCAAGCCACGTGGCTGGGGGTCCCGGGGCTCTTCTTCCTCTTTTCGGGTTGCCAGCCTCCAGGTGGTAGCTGGAGGCCGCTGGGGTGGACAGCTGACCTCCAGGCAACAGAGGTCAGTTACTCTGGAGAAAAGGGCTGGTTTGGAGACTGAGCTCTATGAAATCACGGCCCTGCTGGCTTCCCTCCCCAAC
>NW_015166507.1:208719-218202 GCF_001447785.1 Gekko japonicus
TCACAAGATTCCACAACTTAGAGGGAACATTGCCCCCCCACCCCCAGGCTGCACGTCCCACATCTCCAGGACTTTCCCAACCGGGAGCTGGCATCCCTACCTCCTTTTGTCGCTGTGCCTCCAGTTCCGGAGTGGACTTGATCTGCCGGTCCCAGGTTCAAGAAGCAGCTGAGGGGGGTTGGTTCTGTTTTCTGTGCTTATCTTCCCGCTCACCTAGTTTGGCAAAGGGCCACCCTCTTGGAGGGCTTTAGTTGGATCTTGCTCAAAGGCCAGTGAAGACAGGGAGCCAGAAAATGAACAAAGAAAGGTCCCTTGTGCCTGAAAGCCATTCCAGGGAGGGACCAATGGCCGGAGCAGTAGTGCTGGACTTGATCTGCCAATCCCAGGTTCAAGAAGCAGCTGAGGGGGGCTGGTTCTGTCTTCTGTGCTTATCTTCCCGCTGACCTAGTTTGGCAAAGGGCCCCCGTCTTGGAGGGCTTTAGTTGGATCTTGCTGCCGACCTGCTCAAAGGCCAGTGAAGACAGGGAGCCAGAAAATGAACAAAGAAAGGTCCCTTGTGCCTGAAAGCCATTCCAGGGAGGGACCAATGGCCGGAGCAGTAGTGCCCGCCTGGCCTGCAGAAAGCCCCCCGGACCCTCTCTTTGGATCTCGGTCAGCACTTCTGGGAAAGCGAGCTGGTTGTGTGGATTTAGGTGGACCCCCGGCCTGCTCTTAAAAGGGGCTGCTTCCTAGGAAGAACTTTCGTTTTCTCCACTCCTTCCAAGATTTCTGTCGTAAGAGGATGCTGGCGCTCGTTCTTACGATTAGGTAGCCTGATTTTGAGGCTTCTGGTCAGGATCAGACTCACAGCAGTTTAGAAGTAGCAGCGCCGTGGGCATCACAATGGACATAGTGTCAGAAACCCCGTTCCTAGCTTTGCGGCAGTGCCCACTCTGCCAGGTTGGGCCTGTGCAGTTTTCACTCCCTGTAAGGTCTTGGTTGCCAGTCTGCACTATTTTATTTATTAAATTAGATTTGCTGGGCCACCCTTCCCTACAGGTACGGCTTAGGGCGGCTTGCAACAGAGTGATAACAAAATTCTTTAGTTTAAAACAACATTAAAACCAGTTAAAAACAGATCAGTAAATGGAAACAAAGTACGTGTACCAGATGGCGGAAAAATCGGCTCCCCTGGCCTCCTTGGGGGGAGGGGTTACGAGGGATGGGGAAGTGTATGAGAGTGCCAGATGTCATACTATCCCCCTGTTGCTGTTCTCAACCAAAGGCCTTGCGGAACATCTCTGGCATACATGCCCTGCGGAAAGGTAAATAACTCCCACAGGGCACGTATGGCTTCTGGCAAAGAGTTCCACCAGGTTGAGGACAAAATCCAAATGCAAAAGAAGAAGCAAGCTGTATGCAAGCACTATACAAAATCAATGCTTAAAAAACACGGGGGGAAACTTCGGGATATTTCACTGCAACTGTAGAATATAGCACTAAAGCATATGATGAGAGTTTCATGAAGCCGTATGATCTTCGCTGTCATACTCTGTGATGAATGAAACTTAGAAGACATCTTATTGTTGGACGAGGTCCTGTTCAGATGAAGCCGGTCGAAACGAACCTGTATTCCGGAAAACTTCGTCAACCTGCACTTTTTTGGACCTCCCTTCTTTCTTCTCGGTATCATCGTCGTTTATACATGGTTTGATATCAGTACTATAAAGTTTTTCCCCATGTTTTTTGAGCATTGATTTTGTATAGCACTTGCATACAGCTTGCCTTTTCTTTTGCATTTGGATCACTGGAGCTGTGATTCTCTTATCGCATCCTGGTTGAGGACAGCCAGATCTCTCTTGGGCCAGGGACCACCAGGAAGTTCTTATTTCCTGAGCGCAGTGCTCTTCCAGGGGCATACTGAGGAGAAGAAGAAGAGATTGGATTTATACCCCGCCCTTCACTTGGAGTCTCAGAGCGGCTTACAAACTCCTTCCCCTCCCCACAACAGACACCCTGTGAGGCGGTCCCAAAGGTATGTAGGTCCATGACAGCTAAGGGCCTTAAAGGTCACTCAGAACCAAAACATTGAACCTGATCTGCTGCTCCACCAGAAGCCAGTGCAGCTCATGCAACACTGGTTGGACGTGTGCTGTCGGGATGTGTGTGTCCCAGTAAGGACCCCCGCGGCTGCGCTCTGGATCCTTTGGAGCTTCTGGGTCAGGCGCAAGGGTAGGCCTATGTAGAACGAATTACAGGAGTCTATCCTGGAGGTGACCGTTGCATGGGTCACCGTGACAAGGTTGGGGCAAGACTAGTAGGGAGCCAGTTGCCTAACCTGGTGCAGTTGGAGAAATGCCAACCTTCGCAACCTTCTCCACCATAGACAAGGAGGAGTCCAGAGTCGCACCCAGGCTCTTGACGGTCTGTGCCAGTGACAGAGGTATGTCCTCAAGCCACAGTTTTACCTGGATTCCGTTTCAGCTGACTCTGCTTTAACCATCTCACCACAGCATCCAAACCTTCGGCTGAATTCCCTGGAGTGGTAGTCGGCCGCCTGCCCATCAACAGAAATAGCTGAGGGTCATCAGCATATTTATGACACCCCAGCCCAAAACTTTACACTAGCTGGGTGAGGAGGCGCATGTAGATTTTAAATATCAGGGAGAGAAGTGCCCCCTTAGGAACCTCACATTCCAGCGGATACCTTCAGGACACTATCCCTCCCAGCGCCACCTTCTGTCGTCGACTGTGGAGGAATGAGGTAAACCATTGCAAGGCTACCCCATGGATTCCAGCGTTGGTGAGGTGGTGAGTCAGCAGGTTGTGACTGACTGTGTCGAATGCTGCTGTGAGATCAAGTAATATCAGCAGCAACAACTCGCCTCGATCCAGCTGTCTGCGGAGATTGTCTGTGAGGGTGACCAGTGCTATCTCTGTCCTGTATCCGGGACGGAAGCCGGATTGAAATGGATCCAACGTTGATGTGTCATCTAAGAATTTTTGGAGCTGTTCTGCCGCCACTCTCTCAATTACCTTACCCAGAAGCATGAGATTCAAGACTGGGTGGTAATTGGTAAGGTCCATAAGGTCAAGATTTGGTTTTTTCCAAGCCCGGAACAGCCACCGCCTCCTTCAGCCCCTCTGGAAAAATCCCCGAACTCAGGGACGGATTGATAATGTCTTCCAGGGGGCCACATAGCCTCTCAACGCTGGCTTTCACCAGTCTTGAGACGCCCGGATCCAAGAGGCAGGTGGTTGGCCTAACAGCACCCAGAATTCTGTCGACATCAGCTTGGGAGAGCCACCTGAAGGTATCAAAGACCAAATCCAGACACAGCCAGGGGGCCTCCAGTTCACATACTGTATCAACGTTGACTGGAAGGTCACGGTGGAGTGACAGGTCTTTATCTGCAAAGAAGCTCACAAATGCCTCACAGCTTAAGGTCGGATCCCTATTATTTTGGGTCCTCTCAGAGAGGGACGTAAGAGACCTGATTACTCTAATTTTGCTGGGCGAGAGCTAGCAGACACGATGGAGGCTGCATAAAATTATCTTTTAGCAGCCATCACTGACACCTCATAGGATTTTATAAGCATTCTGTAAGATGCTCTTGGAGCTTCGTCATAAACTCGCCACCAAATTCGCTCCAGTCATCTAAGCTCCCACTTCATCCCCCTGAGTTCCATTGTACTTTTTTGATGGCGAAGAGGACATCAGGGGGGTGATTTTGTTGATGGCTTCAGAGAGCCAGGCATTCCAGTCCTCTATTAGCTTATCTAAGGAACCACCAGAGGGCATCAGCTCCCGCAGAGCATTCTGGAATCCAGTTTATTTATTTATTTTATTTAGGTATTTTTATCCCGCCCTCCCCGCAAGCGGGCTCAGGGCGGCTTACAAGGGGGCAAAAGCCCATATATAAAACCCAGTAAAATCACAGCCATGCTCACCTCAGAGTCCCACGCGAGGCCTACACAATCTTCGGGACGGGGAGTGCCCTGAAGGAAAAACTTTCAAAGATGAGTATCGCCCCCTCCCGACCCCACTGATGGAGGACCGAGAAACCTGGAGGAGAGAGCTCTTTCAGGGTGACACTTTCACCATCCCTCATCCAGGTCTCGGTCACACACACCAGGTCCACTTCTTGCACTGCGATGCAGTCTCGCAGCGTGGAGATCTTATTATTCATGGAGGGCTTCTAATGTCCTACGTGACATTAGAACAGTGGGAGGGCTTCTAGTGTCCTGGCCCCACTGCTGGACCTTCTGATGGCACCTGGGATTTTTGGCCACTGTGTGACAGAGTGTTGGACTGGATGGACCTTTGGCCTGATCCAACATTGGCATCTCTTATGTTCTTATGACCTGACGTTGCACAACAGCAGTGTGGATGTGGGGTGAGAATAGAGATGCAAAATTTCTGGAAATTTTGAAGCTCGGAAAAAAACCTTGAATTGAAAAATTGAAAAAAATGCTACATTAGCATTTCTTTTGTCTTTTCTAGATTGAAAGTCATTCTGTTACTTTAGGAACAAAATATGACTATGGACATTTTTACTTGGCATGAAATTATCACAACTAGCATATTAAAAATATAGTGTATCCAAACAATTATTTCAAACAGAATACCCATCCACATGCAAAAACAAAACTGAAACTTTTTTATTTTCTTCTGACAATCGCACCTCCTAAAGGAAGAAATGCATCTTGTTCTTGCATTGGAGAGTTCAGTTTGTAACCCAGGACTTGCTTGTCCTCAGTGCACAGAAATTAGATCAATCTGATACCATATATATATATATTAGAAATGATTTGGAATATATTTGAATACCTTGTCTTAAAATATTTTATTCATCATGTTAAAATAAAACGTTCCATAATCATTTTTTTTCTTTTTTCAATTTTTCCGGTTTTTTTCCGGGCCTTCACATCTCTAGGTGAGAATCCCTAGCCCTCACACCTACATGTCTCGGGATGGGATGAAGGTTGGAAGGGGGCTGATCTTGACCGTCTCTCCGTTTCCTTCCATTCCAGCACCTTCTCCCACCGCCATACCTCCCCCTGTCACTGGGATCCTCAGCTGGGCCTTGGCACTCTCGGTGTTAGTGATCCTGGCTTCATCTGACAAGGGCTCATTCAGGGCCAGCTGGACTGGCCCTTTGCCCAGCTGTGGCCTCTGCTCCACCTCCCAGGGGGGACCCTGTGGCCATGTTGCTATCAGCCTCCTGATCTGTGGCTTCTTAGAGTAATTTCTTTTTCCCACCAGGAATGTGGCCTTCTTTTAAAAATTTGTCTTCAGTACAATTTCCTGCTATTATACATAGGGGCATGCAAAAAATTGTTTGTTTTTTTGCTTCGGGTATATTGGGGAAACCCCCCCCCCCCCATATCATTATTCCTGATATTCGTGAGTACCAAATACCAGTATGGTATTCGGATTTGGGTTTTTTCAGGTTTCTGAATTTTTTGGGTCCATTATTCCCTATGGGGAAACTTTCTAGGTGGGGGGGGGCAGGCCCCAAATTTCAAGTAGATTGGACCATGTGGTTCAATTCTGTGGGCCCTTAAGCAGGGTGCCCCCAGCCATCTTCCATTATTTCCTATGGGGGAGAATCTACCAAGCTGCGTCTAGGGCGAAAGGCATGCCTGCAAGCAGCAGTCACTGTTAAATGTCTCCTGTGGAAGACCCAGCAAGCCCAACAGAACCACTGCAGAACTCAGTAATCCCAGCAGAACCACAAGCCCACGTGCCAAGCCAAACAGAAGCAAAATGAAATCAGAGAATCTGTACATCAGAAACTGAATTTGGTTGGGGCACTTTTGCAAGCCCAGCAGAACCCAGTGCCAGTGTGGCAGTGGAAGTTCAATAGAACCAAAGTGAAATGACAGCAGAACAAATCTGAGCACTGACTGCAACCCTGTAATAACCAGGAAGGGGACGCAGCAACTCTGGCAAAGAAGAGGGGGCGGGAAAACAACCTCTTGAAACTGACAAACACCCTTGAAATTGCTACAAGCAGCCTGGCAAGCCCATACCCCCTCCCCTCGCCAACACACACACACACGAAAGGGGGAAAGAAAACAACAAAAAAGTCTCTGGGAGCCTGCAGATGCTAGCACCTCATCTTCCCAGTAAATCCCAAGATATATCTGGGTTTTTTTAAGAACTTTTTTTTTTTTTTGGTGTCCTGAAAGACTTCTAGATATACCGGTATTTGGTTATATTTTCGGTTTGGGTGTATTCCAAATGCACACCCTAATTATAAGCAAATGAATTTATCTAAGCCAATGAAAACTTCATGGAGATGTCTACCTTTCTTCAGGTCCACTTTTCAAACAAACTGAGGCGTGCGTGACAAGGAATGGTTTTTGTTTTTATGTCTTGGATTTCTTTCCAGGTATTAAACCATCTGGAAGGCTGTGAAGCAAAATGTAGCTTTTTAACCAATTAAATGAATTGCTTTATTCAACCAGATTAGAAAATGCATGTTTTGCAAGTGGACTACCTTGGGCCTGGGGGGTTTCCCTCTGGCTTCCCTCTGCAGACCAGCTCCTATCTCCTCCTGCTCTCTGTTCTCTGTGTTTATATGTACCAGAAAGGCAGTTCTGCCATCCCCACCCCCCACTTTTCCTCCAGACAGTCAGCCAGCTAACAGGTGTGTGCTCTCGGCTTTACTCCACTTATAGCAGCAGAGAGAGTTATTCTGCTGTCCCCATCCCAGCCATCCGTGCATTAAAACAAGGTCTAGTAATTTGTCTCTGAGATCCCCAGCTGGTTCACTGGACAAAGCCCATTAATAGAAGCCTGAGCCATGATAGCCAGAACCTCTGTGTTCAGAGGCAGTCTACCAGAAAGTATCACTTGTGGCAGCCTTCCTGCTCTGTTTTGGGTTTCTCAATCCAATTGGTGACTGGTATAGACAGCCAGTAAACACAACTGACCTGTCTTGATCAGACCCTGCAGGTGCTTCATTTTGATGGGGCAGATGCAACTTCTTCTAGCCTCTGGGAGACCTTGAGTTTTTGCGACGCAGACCCAAAGAAGCCGCTCTCTGTTGCCGTGCTTGGGCTCCCTTCACAGACCCCAGAGCTTGGCGCCTCAGGATTCTAGAGGCCAGCCTCTTCCCCAGGCCCCCGGCAGAAGCAGGTTTAAAAACGCACTGGTGTATCTTTTCCTTTAAAAAGCACAGTATTCTCTTGCCGCCCCTCCCCCCCATACACACACAGCCTGAAACGTTCCCATTTTGCATGTGGCGAATACGAGACTGAAAGGCCGGAGCTCTTTTCTGTTGCTTTTGCCTGCTTGACTGTTTCCCTTTTGTCTGTCAGGACAAGACGCCGTCCCCAGTGCCTGGCCTGCCGGCCCATTCTGCCACCACCATCCTTGCATGCCAGGACCTCAGGGTCTCCCCCAGCCTCCCCCAAAGCAAAGGCGAGGAGGAAGAACCCACATCCTCACTGCAGAGTAAGTAAGAGGTGCAGTGAAATGTCTAACCCAGGATGGGCAAAGCATGGGTCATTGCTACCGGGGGGGGGGGGGAGTAAGCAGAAGGACACTGCCACTTGCGGGGGGGGACGACGACCATGCAGCGTCAGATGCCCAGGAGCCATGACGATTTCCAGCCAGTGAGAACAGTTGGAGGCTCTTGGTGTTTGCACTCAGAAATGTTGTGGCCTAAAGGGACCACAGAACTCACTGGCTTATCTGCCATGTGTCTGGCGAAGGGTCCTGATGCATTTCTGGTTGTCAATTTTAGTTTTTAATGCGAAAATAAAAGGGGGGGAAAGAAAAAGAAAGAACATAAAATAGAAGAAGGGTTCCAATTTTCTGTACAACAAATATAAGTTTGATTACAAAGTTCTTCCTTGCTCTATTATAGAACAAATAATTCTCTCTTTTTTGTATCTTAATATCTTAATCGTCAAAACCACAAATCATCATCATTGTCTTTTTCTTGCAAAAAGTCTATAAGGGGTTTCCAGTCTGTAATAAACGAATGAATTGTCTTTTCCCTAACCAACGCAGTAAGTTTAGCCATTGCTGCAAGATCCAACATCTTCTCCAACCATTCTTCTATTGTAGGTATTGCTGGACACTTCCATTTTTATGCATATAATACTCTTGCTGCCATAGTCATATATGGAAATAAAGTTCCATGGCTTCTTTCCAACCCCCCAAAGAGGATTCTGGTTTCAATTGCATATTAGTCTTTAAAATTTTCTGTATGAATATTTGTATTTTTGTTCAGTTTTTTTTGGCTTTCTTACAAGCCCTCCTTGGCAGGGAGGGCGGGGTATATAATAAATAAATAAATAAATAAATAAAGTAGACTGTCCTTTCATGATGATTACATTTCCAACATAAACTAGAAGTACCTTTGTACATTGTAGACAATTTCTCTGGTGACATATACATCATCCTATAAAAGTTCTCCTTAAGACTAGAGTTTAAAGTAAATTTCAAACCCTTTGTCCACATACATTCCCATTGTTCAATATGTATGCCATGTCCAAAGTTTTTAGCCTATTTTACCATACATTCTTTAACTTGTTCTTCCTCAGTTTCAAATTTCAATAAGAGTTTATACATTTTAGCAATAACATGGTCATCCTTTGTACATAATTCTGTTTCATATTCAAGCTTTGGCTGCTCAGAATCATGCTACCTTTTATCAGCTTTGAACCTTTCCAAGATTTGTAAACATGTAATTTCCCAAGGCACAGATCCTGCACCCGTAAGGAGCCTGTTGCCCTCTGGACCTGGACAGCTGTGGACAGAACTGCACCAGTGGATGGCTGTGTTCACCATCTGCGAGGCAGTTAGGGTGGAAAGGAAGCAGGGGGCAGGCACTGGGCATCCCGGGGCTGGTCACTTTCACGCATGTGCCGTAGAGTCCAGCCTCCTGTTTCAAAATCAGCCAGAGGGAGTGGAACCCTGGAGCACTCTGGAGCATTTGCACACAGGCTGTTGCCTCTTGCCGGTGGCTGTCTTCTCATCTACTGCCAAGAGGCAAAATGGTTGCCCAAAAAAGGACCAGATACATCCTAAAGAGCACCAAGTCCTGCCTGGCAGGAGCTGATTTGGGAGGGGACTCCTTCGTCATATTGGGGAGCTGTTGGGAATGTCTCCAAGGAATTTCCCCCAACTCCCCAGTTTTGGCCAGTCAAGAGGGACGGCTTCCTAAGGTGTTCACAGGCCTGAAATTAACGAAGAAGAAAGCTGAAAATGTGCATTTGAAGCAGCTGCCATTCATCTGCTGTTCAAAGCCCGACATGCTTCTCATATTGCTTTAGAACATCCTCCCGCGTTTGGTTGCCTTGGCCAGGAATATTTCTGGCCACTGGCAAAGCAGTCTCTTGCAGAAACGCCTCTCGAGCCAACATGAGGCAGAAAGAAGGGGAGAAGGCCTGAGCGGACCAGACCCATGGACACACAGCCACGCGACCTGAGGCTTGGGGGGGGGGGGTCCCAACATGGCACCCGCCAGCGTCTTTCTTAAAAAA
>NW_015166508.1:0-3738 GCF_001447785.1 Gekko japonicus
CAGCATAAAAATGTTATAAATAAAATAAAATCAATATTTTAAATTTCTGAAATAACATAAACATCATGATTTCACAGTTCGTTTCACTGTTATGTGGTACTTTATTATCGTTGTCTTTTATACTATCAGTGAAGCTTGGTTTGGAATTTGACTTTGTAAACCAAATTGCCCCTTGGTGGAAGTGCAGCCCCAAATTCCCACTGCCACATGGTAGAGCAGTGGGGGGAAATGAGAAAAACTTGCTGTTGTGTCAACAGTGTGATGTAATTTCTGGGGGCTAACCCAGAAATGGGATCATGCCATTGACACAATGCTCTAGCATTCACCTGAAACTCTATGGTTTGCTCCTAAAAATGATGTCACACTATTGATGCAGTAGTGCCTCACCCAGTCTCTTGCCAGGTATGAAGTGCCACCTGGAAACCCCACAGAAGAGGGTGGGGGTATAAATACCTAAAATAAATACATTAAAAGTGGTAACAGGATAGCAGCTTTGCCTGGAACCTGCAGTGAAGTGTCCCCATTCCTGTCCCCCATGCTTGAGCTCTGAATGTGCTTGATTTTAAAGAAGAAGATGAGGAGGGGATTGTATTCATACCCTGCCCTTCACTACCCAGAGCAGTCACAGAGTGGTTTACAATCTTCTTCCTTTTCCCTCCCAACAACAGACACCCTGTTACGTAGGTGGGACTGAGAGAACGCTGACAGAAACTGCTCTTTTTCAAGGACAGCTGTGCCAGAATTATGGCTTGCCCAAGGTCATACCAGCAGGTGCAAGTGGAGGAGTGGGGAATCAAACCCAGTTCTTCCAGATTGGAGTCCACGTTCCTAACTACTACACCAAACTAGCCAACCATCTCTTCATAGAAGACAGAGCTCTGGAAGAAAACCATCACACCATTTTACTTCCCGAGTAGAGTTGCTTTTTTCAGAACTAGGGCATTATTATTCTGAACAGCAGTAGGCAAATGAAAATTGCTCAAGTGGACCTTGAAGTGAACATGATTCTATTATATTGCTAGTATGGACTACGGACTGGTGCTCCCAAGTTCTTTTTTGTCTTTACAGATGTGAGATAGTTTTCAATAAAGAGCCTCTATTCACTTGTCTGCCTGCCAGTTAAGATCCTCCTTTCAAGCCCTGCTCTCTGTGCCCTCACTGGAGAGCCAGTTTGGTGTAGTGGTTAAGTGCACGGACTCTAATCTGGGAGAACCGGGTTTGATTCCCCACTCCTCCACTTGCACCTGGCTGGATGACCTTGGGCAAGCCATAACTCTGGCACAAGAGTTCTCTCAGCCCCACCTACCTCACTAGGGTGTCTGTTGTGGGAAGGGGAAGGGAAAGGAGTTTGTAAGCTGCTCTGAGACTCCTTTGGGTAGTGAAGGGCGGGGTATAAATCCAATCTCCTCCTCCTCCTCCTCCTCCTCCTCCTCCTCTTCTTCTTCTTCTTCTTCTTCTTCTTCTTCTTCTTCTTCTTCTTCTTCTTCTTTGCAGAAATGAAGAGGGTGGCAACTTGAGAGAGGGCTTTCTCAGCATGGGCATCTTGTAAGTGGGAATGTCCTCCCAACTCAAGGCTCACCTGGAGCCTACCTTATTCTGTTCAGGCATTGGAACAAAACATTTAATTTTACCCAGGCTTTTAACTAAGTGGTTGATCTTATTAAATTGTTTTTACAGTGTGCTTCTAGCCTGAGGTCTGTTTTACGAGGATTATGTTGCTTTTATGCTGTTTTGATGCTCTAGCTGGGATTTTATTACTCAGTTTTCAATGGTTTGTTAATGTTAACAAATTTATGCCTTTTTGATGATCCAGCCATGTTTTACATTGTGAGCCCCCTCTAGCATGTCTCTGTGTCCTGATGAGAAGGGGGTCATATATTTTTTCTAAACTTTGGTGATGCATTCAGGAGCACAACTGAACTACAGGGGGATCATATGCATCAGAAAGGTAGTTAGCTGACATACAGAAGCACCATATGGTAGTTCTTTGGATATAATCAAGGGCTAAGGAATGGTTGTGGGCCAGGACTATAAAAATGGGAATCTCTTTTGTGAAAGCCTTGGGCCGGGGATAGGTTTGCCAACCTCAAGGCTGGGCCTGGAGATCTCCCAGAATTACAACTGTTCTCCAGACAACAGAGATCAGTCCCCTGGGAGAAAATAGCTGCTTTGGAGGGTGTACTCTATGGCATTATACCCTGATGAGGTCCCTGGCCTCCCCAGGTCCCCCCACAAATCTTCAGTATACTGTATGGAAAGCACACCTGCAGCTGCAGTTGGGGAGTGCAACTGCCTTCTCCATTATAAGGGAGGGAGAGGCACATCCCTCCCACTCATGAATCACCAGGGGAAGAGCCATCAACACTATATGTGGATCTATGGCTATGAATGGCAAGCTCTAGATCCTTCTGTCCTCATCTTAACTCAGTTGCTTTAGCCTAGGAATCATGCTCCTTGCATTACACTGAGGGGGGCAGAGCAAGCAAATACAGGATCTAAACAAATAACTTTGTACATATTTCTAAAAGCTGACTCTCTTGGAAAATCTCTTGTATAATTATTTCATGAAAGCAGTTTTATGACTGTTTATAAATAATAGATATTACATAAAACTCTCTGTTCCCTAGTAAAAAAAATGAGAACTGTGGGGCATTGGGGATAATTAAATAAGCCATGCATTCTTGGCCTATATAAATATTATTTATTACAGGAACTTCAAAAAGTTTCCCTTATCTGCCAGCAGGTAATAGAAAGTTTTAAAATCTACGATGTACCAAGTGTGTACTTTTAATGATATTATCTCTACAGCAGTTAGCAAGTTTATAGGATAGAAAACACAAGAAACACATCTTAGTTTTTCAGTATAAATCACATTTAGCATTTGCTTCTCTGTACCCTGGTGCGAGAACTGTGCCACTTAATGTGCCACATAAATCTAAACTGGAGCAGATATACTCTTGAGTCTATACTATGATTTGTTAGCATTTACCAAAAATGCATTAATGTAACTGTTTTTGACCTGAAGAGAGATAAACATTTGAAATATATAGCTCCATGTCGACATGGGATTTTGCCAAGCAATGAAAACATGCAAAAATAATAGTTAATGTGCAGACTAAATGTGTAGACTGTGACAGGTATGGATAGTATAATGAAATTCTAGTTGCTGTCTGTGGACTGGAAGATAGGATGGCAATGATGGAAAAGAGCATACCTATATCATAACACAGGGCATCCTAATTCTGGTCCAGGTGCTGCACTGGTATTGCCTGCCACCCAGGCCACCATCAGAGATCTTCTAATGTGTAGACTGTGACAGGTATGGATAGTATAATGAAATTCTAGTTGCTGTCTGTGGACTGGAAGATAGGATGGCAATGATGGAAAAGAGCATACCTATATCATAACACAGGGCATCCTAATTCTGGTCCAGGTGCTGCACTGGTATTGCCTGCCACCCAGGCCACCATCAGAGATCTTCCAGGGCTCTTTTTGTAGAAAAAGCCCAGGAGGAACTCATTAGCATAATAGGCCACACCCAACAGCAGGAACTCATTAGCATATTGGGCCACACCACTGAGAGCACAGCTCATCAGTACATTAGGCCGCACCCCCATGTTACCAGAAGTGTGCTCATCCAGCCACACCCACCTTTTGCTTGTTATTCTGTTTACCTTGTTTGTTGTCAAAACCCAGGGCTTTTTTGTAGCTGGAACTCCTTTGCATGTTAGGCCACAC
>NW_015166508.1:4676-31708 GCF_001447785.1 Gekko japonicus
CTCCTGCCACCGAGGATCACAAGCACTGAGTGTGTCGGCTTAGTTTGGGAAGCCGGGGAGAGTGTGGTGATTTGGTTGGTGTACCATCTGTCCAACACACTGGCTGATAGCTTACTGTCCCTGGTGGAGGCCGCATTGGGCTGGGCATTGGAACACCCTAGACCAGGGGTGTCGAGCTCATTTGTTATGTGGGCCGGATCTGACATAAATGAGACCTTGTTGGGCCGGGCCATGTGTGTCATAAAATGTAATGCCAGGTAGCGGAGATATGAACTTTATAAAGGACACAAACACAAAGGGTTTTTTTAAATAAAAACATGCATTATAAAATATTAGCACTCTTGCAATATTTTGTTTATTTAACAGTGTCTGATAACTGACACCTCTTGCTCTGAATTATTGCATCAAAATGTCTGTGCTGTTGCAATCTTGAGTATGCTGTTCAGGTGTGTATCTGTAAGCTGCAAACCTATGATGACGTAGTAGCAGCAGAACTGGAAGAAGAAGGAGAAGACAGTCAGTTCCACTGTGGGCCTGATAAAAGACCTTCGGGGGCCTGAAGTGGCCCCCGGGCCGCATGTTTGACACCCCTGTCCTGGGTGATTTCAGTGTTGATGCTGATGATGCGACCTCCACTCAGCCAATGGACCTGGTGCTTTCCATGGCAGCTCTAGGACTCTCCCAATTTATAACAACTCCCACTCATCAGGCTGGGCACACGCTCAGTTTGGTCTTTGCAGCGGGGGTTACAGTGGACCGTATTACTGCTTTGGCAGTAGCACGGTTAGAAAAGATAGAGCCACAGGAACTGTGTAAAGTGCGCTCAATGTTTCTTTAAAGATAGCAATGTTATAAATATGAAAATTACAAAAGTGATACTAATACTTTCAAATTGTAAATCCAGTTACATAAGATAGAAGATCACAACGACGGCGGGACGGTGGTTTCTGGAATGTGATGCCGTTTCGACAAGCGTCTTCTTCTGACCAAGAATCTGTAAGTTTATACATGATATAATACATATGAACATTAGTACTTACATCTTAGGTAATTGTACAACAAAATTTAAAATAAACTTGGTACAAAACCTTACTAGATGATGTGTGGAAGATTGCACTTCAATAGAAAAGCTACCCGATTCACATGGAGTTCAATAACAGTTTCTAGAAAAACTATAGCAAAGCAGTGAAACCAGACAGGCTAACTACCCATAATTATATAAAGCCAAAGCTTATACAAAAACAAAAATGTTCAAACCTACTTATCACCTTAAGGCCCATCTGAATATCTCACCCCGACACTGTTTGGGTGGCAAGCACATTCTGGCTCGCCTGCAGAGCCAAATGGACCCAATGTTGCTTCAGATGGCTCTCTGGGATCCGATGCCCCCCCAGCAGCTTGTTAGATGAGCGTGTAGAGGATTGACATAACCGACTCTCAACAGCCATCAATGAGATTGCTCCCTGATACCCTCTGTTCCCTCGCTCCAGGCTCGCTCCATGGTTTACCCAGGAGTTGTGGCTGATGAAGCGAGAGCTAAGATGGTTAGAGAGACAGTGGCAGTGTACTTGTGACAAAGCTACAAGAAAATCTTATAGGACGTTTATGAGATCCTATGAAATGGCAGTCAAAGTTGAAAAAAAGAGTACTATATGGCTGCAATTGCGTCTGCAAGCTCACGCCCAGCCCAATTGTTTAGAGCAATTCGGTCCATTACTACTCTGCCACAAGGCAAACCAAATGCTAGGGAACTGGCCATTAGCTATGAGGCTTTTGCAAGCTATTTTGCAGATAAAGTCCTGTCGCTCTGCTGCGACCTCCTCCCTACAGTTGATACAGTGAATGAACTCGAGGCTCCATGCACATCTTCTGGTCAAGTTATGGATCATTTAGGTCTGCTCAGCCTAGAGGAAGTCGACAAATTGCTCCTAACTATCCGCCCTACCACCTGCTCCCTTGATCTGTGCCCTTCGTGGCTAATTAAAGCTGGCCACGAGGGGTTTTGGTGTGCCTTGCGGGAGATTATCAACAAGTCCCTTTCGGAGGGACTGTTCCCCAAGGCACTCAAGGAAGCAGTGGTCTGCCCTCTCTTGAAAAAGCCATCTCTAGATCTGGCCAAATTGGCCAACTATTGGCCGGTCTCCAACTTGCCCTATTTGGCTGTTTAATTACAAGGCTTTTTGGATGACGCTTCCATTTTAGATCTCTTCCAGTCTGGCTTTTGCCCAGGCCATGGGACAGAGACAGCACTGGTCGCCCTCATGGATGACCTCTGGAGGCATCTGGATCGAGGCAGATTGGCAGTGCTGATGGACCTGTCGGTGGTGTTCAACACGGTCGACTATCAGCTATTGACCCGCCGCCTCGCCGATTTTGGAATTCAGAGGCTGGCCTTACAGTGGCTTGTCTCCTTTCTCCAAGGTCGGGGACAAAGTGTGAAACTAGGGGAACAGCTATCCCGGAGGCACCCACTGGATTATGGGGTGCCTCAAGGGGCAGTGCTGTCCCCAATGCTTTTTAACATCTATATGCGTCCCCTTGCCCAGATTGCCCAGAGGCATGGGCTGGATTGTCACCAGTATGCATATGACATCCAGCTCTATCTACTGTGGGGTGGTCAGTCCAACTCCAAACTGGAAGATCTGAACCGGGCATGGCTGGTTGACTTAGGCTGAGCCGACTAAAACTGAATCCGACAAAGACAGAGATCCTGTGCCTGAGTCAGCCAGGATTAGGGATCCCACTCCCGACCTTTGATGGGGAACCACTGGTGCCAGTTCTGGAGGTTAGGAGTTTGGGAGTGCTCCTGGATGCCTCCTTAACTATGGAGGCCTAGGTAGCAGCCACTGCCAAATCAGCCTTTTACCATCTTCGGCTGATCATGCAGTTGGTTCCCTTCCTCAAACGCAACGACCTGGCAGCGGTGATCCATGCGATGGTCACCTCAAGATTGGACTACTGTAATGCTCTCTATATGGGCTTCCCTTGTCTCAAATCCAGAAGCTGCAGCTGGTGCAAAACGCTGCGGCCAGGCTTCTGATGGGGCTCTCTAGACGGGAGCACATACAGCCTGTGCTAAAGGCACTGCACTGGCTGCTGATAGCATACTGGATTTGTTTCAAGGTGCTGGTTCTTACCTTTAAAGCCCTACACAGTCAGGGACCTACATACCTGAGGGACCGCCTTTCCCCATATGTCCCCTAGAGGGCCCTGGATCCTGGAAACTGCCACCAACAACCCAAAGGACATCAAGCACCATAAGAACAATTAAAATGAATGCTGCGAGCTGACTGGGAGTTAAGAATACCTAATTATGGCTGCCACCATCAAACGAATTACAACCATCACTAGCACTTTATTATGGTTTTAGAATTGTTTTTAATTGTAATTTATGTTTTAATATAATCTATTTGTTTTTATGTAAGCAGCCCTGAGCTGGCTTAGGCTGGAAGGGTGGGGTAGAAATGTGAAATAAATAAATAAATACATAATAATAATAATAATGATAGATTAGATTTATACCCCGCCCTTCACTACCCAAAGGAGTCTCAGAGCGGGTTACAAACTCCTTTCCCTTTCCCTCCCCACAACAGACACCCTGTGAGGTAGGTGAGGGTGAGAGAGCTCTGACGGAAATTGCTCTTTTTCAAGAACAGCTCTGACAAAACTATGGTTTGCCCAAGGTCATCCAGCAGGTGCAAGTGGAGGAGTGGGAAATCAAACCCGGTTCTCCCAGATTAGAGTCCGCACACTTAACCACTACAACAAACTGTCTCTTAAAATAATAATAATGAAGAACTCCCTTTTCCATCACGCAGGCATTCCCCCCTCCATGTATTAACATCATCAAAAGTAGCACACATTCCTCTCCATCCTAAAACAAAAGGATGTGCCTAATGATGATAGCAGTGAGCCATCAAGTCTTCCTGCCACCCATCAAGATAATGCAGCTGTCAAACATGTACCAGTCCTGCAACCTGATTGGTTCTCTTCCTTTCCTCCTTTGTCTATCCCATTCTCCTAAGAGGTGTCACTCATAGCCAAGCCATTACCTACAACTGCCCAACCATTAATTCCTTTTCTACCCCATTCAAAGTTTTTGGTTAATATTTCCTGGGAACCATGTGACTACAGGTATCTGCCTCAGGTCACAATTTAGGTATAAAAAGAGAGCAACTAGCCATTGCTCTCTCTCTCTTGCTTTTATTCCTCCTAACTCCACCCTACCTTGCTGGTTCCATTCCTTGTGCAGTTTGGGACCTCTCCACGTGTGTTGCTGGTCAACTTACAGCCCCTTTTCTTATTTTTATCCCTTTTTTGCTGCAGAATCAACTCGTCTTGCTGGACAGGTAAAGTATCACCCCACCAACATTATTTCCTGCTAATGCAAAAGTCTCTGTACTTTTCTGTCTGAATTCCTAGTTCCATATTGTTTGTGTGTATACTTGATTTATATTTGTATGTGTGAGAATACTTTAGTAAAGAAATCACTGCTTTAGTAATCTAGCCTCAGCACCTATTCCTGGGAACTGGGAACTCAAACCCTGGTATACATGGGTTATGGTCCTATAATTAATGCCTATTGCCATTTAATACTCATAATTCCCCATGGTTATTAATAAAATAAGGCAATTTGGCTAACACTGCTAATGTCATTTGGCATCTGAATCACTCCACTTTCCAGTATATAGGACAGATGGACTCACATTCTAGCTGTACCTAAAGATATGAGCAGTGACTCCCAAAAGCTCATACCATACCACAAATTTTGTTAGTCTTTAAGGTGCTACTGGACTCTTACTCTTTTCTACTGCTACAGACAGTAAGTACCCCAGCCAGTCAGCTGATCAGCAGTTGAAACTGATCATGTTGTTGTTGTTCAGTCGCACAGTCGAGTCCGACTCTTCGCGACCCCATGGACCAGCTCCCACCAGGCCCTCCTGTCTTCCGCTGTCCTCTGAAGTTGGCTCAATTTTCTGTATCTGTTTGAATTTCCTTTATTATGCTTGACCTAACTGTGTATCCCCAGTTCTAACAAAGAACGTGTTTGAGTATGTCTTCAACGCTTTGAAATAAATTTTGCTTTTCTTGAAAACGTGGATTTATTCTCGATGCTTGGGGATCCAACAGGCATCTGAAATCACTCCACTTTCCAGTAAATAGGACAGATGGACTCACATTCTAGCGGTACCTAAAGAAGTGAGCAGTGACTCCCAGAAGCTCATACCATACCACAAATTTTGTTAGTCTTTAAGGTGCTACTGGACTCTTACTCTTTTCTACTGCCACAGACAGTAAGCACCCCAGCCAGTCAGCTGATCAGCAGTTGAAACTGATCATTCTTGTCACAAAATTGACAAGGAGCTGAGGAACCCCATTTTCCATACTGCCGAACACCAGGGGAGACATCAGCTCTGTTGTGCATTTGTGTGTCTCAAGTGTCTCCACCTTTGGAGAGGCGAAGATGCTTTCCACATGAATAATTTTTTAACCCAGAGAACCCAGTTTAGTGAAAAACTGATTTCACTAAACTCATCCTGCTTGTAAAAAAAACGCCTTTACTGGATGGAAAAAGTAACCACCGATGAAGGAGGAAAGATGGCAGAAGGTGCAGAGTGGGCAGAACAAACTCAGTGTTGGTGGGGAGTGCCTTCTGAGGGGGTGGGGAAGGGCGGGGGGGGTGAGGAAATCCAAAGGGAAACGGTATGCTTTTGAATTACCATCGGCTTGGAAGGGGAGCAAAGGGAAAAATGATCACAAAACCACTTTCAGAAAAGCCAGGAAAACAGTGACTGGAAAGCAAACCGAGAGCTGAAGGAATGAAAATCAAACAGAACCCCCCCCACCCCCGGACACGCAAGGTGAAAGCAGGGAGAAATGCAGAACGAAAAACGGAGAGGCACTGTGAAAGTAAGGGAAACCACCAGTGCATAAAAGGTCCAAGTGAATTCTTCCCTCACAAAATCCGGTCTAGTACTGCCCCAAGGGAACACCTTATGTCAGAGAATACAAGCTTGAACTGGCCCAAACTCCCTATCCTTGCAATATTCTGAGGGTAAAGTATTATGAGGTAACTTTGATTTAGTATAGTTTTAATACAACATTTTATATTTGTTTCCTAATTCTGTTACCCACCTTGAACTTCTGGAAGGGGACAGTATGTGATTCAGATTTTAAAAATTATATATATTGATAAAGTTTACAGACTGCATTTTAGTCAAAGATCCTAAGGCAACTAACAGTAAAGTCCAAATTCAAAAAGTAGTACTATCGACAATAAAACAATACACATAGCTTAATATAATCCAACAGTCATAGAAATAGGAAAAGAATTCTCTCAGTAGCCTTTAAAGCAGCTACTCCAGAAGAGCAAGTGCTGAGGCAGTGGGCGTCCAATAAAATCTCGGCCTCCCCTGCTGAAGATGAACTTCCCATCTCACGTAGCCCAGGTTAAGAAGTTTGAGAAACCAATGGCACCAGCTGGAAACCTCGGCATGAGGATAAATAGTGTACTCAGTTTACTTTATGTTGTTTTAATTGTCTTAGATGTCTATATTTATACTTTATATTTTTGAATTTTTGATATGTTTTGATATTATGCTGTGATCCTCCCTGAGCCTGCTTGCAGGGAGGGTGGAATATACTTCTGAATAATAATAATACAAATATATAATAAATAAATAAATTTCAGAACAAAGCTTTACTCAGCTCATTTTCTGTACGCATTCTCAGTAGGCTTGCCATCCTCCAGGTGGTAGCTGGAGATCTCCTGAGATTACAACTGATCTCCAGGTGATAGAGGTCAGTCCACCTGGAGAAAATGGCTGCTTTGGAAGGTCAATTCTATGGCATTGAAGTCCCTCCCCTCTCCAAACCCCATCCTTCTCAGGCTCCACCCACAGTATCTCCAGGTATTTCCCAGCCTGGAGTTGGCAACTGTAACTCTGAGAATTGGCCAGGCAAGCTTCATTTTGCACTGTGCAATGGTAGCAAACCTAATTAGTACCATGAGTGACTAACCGCAGAGATAATGGGATGAACAGCGTAATAATGAAGGATGGTTGGAATCAACTTTACATTTGTCAGACCAGAAACCTTCAGTGTTTGTTTTTAAATTATGGTAGTGCAAAGTAAAAAAAAATCTTGTAACAACAGAGCAAATGCAAGCACTGAAAAAATAACTCTTTAGTCCAAAAGAAACATATTTTAAACAAAACTAAGGCATTTTTGACAACCACAATCAAATACCAGAGGGTTAAAATGATCCTGAAGCAAAAGTTCACTGGGAAACAATCTTAACAGGCTCTCCCTTTGCCAAATTCAGTCTTGCTGCTTCACAAACCTACTGGGCAGCCAACTGCACATTTCTCAACAACACTCAAACGGTACCTAAGGGATACATTTCAAATAGCAAGTTGAGGGGTTTTGGCACTCTCTTGGGAGCCTGCATTGTGCAGGGAAATCTTTGTCCAAGAGGTAGCAGGCAGGATCAAGAGTCACAATTAAAAAGAAAGAGGCATCTGAGAAAGGCTGCTCAGGGTCCCAGCTGGTGGTATCCCAGCAAATAAAAGAGAAAATATATTAATGCGAAAAATGGTGCTTAAATGTGCACTCTGTGAAGTAGTTTAAAAAAGCAGTTAAAAATTTTGCCCATCAACCATAAAATTACCGGTGTCTTGTTTTTAGAAGGTAATCTGTGATAACTGTTGAACAGCATCACTCTAATTTATGGGGCTAGAAAGACTGTTTTAGTGCTATGGGTGGTACCTGCTGTCCCTGCAGGAAAGGCCTGATCTCCTGCTGGCTCAAATGGCAAACAGACACATTCAGTGCAGTACACGTCAGAGGACACCATCCCTCCATTTTTGGAAAACTGCAGCCTGAAAAGGTGTTTTGGTTTGTGTAGTCAACTCTCATCAACTGATAGTCGATCTGCCTCTTGAAAATACCACTGGATGGGCCTTAGTGGGATTTTTCACTCCAACAAACATGTATAAGATCAGGTAGTTGGAATTCAGGCTGAAACATTTTCAATAATAATTTTAAAATTAAAATTACATCTGTCACATGTGCAGGGGTCATTTCGTAGAAAAAGAGATGCCGGAGCTCATTAGCATAACTTATTAGCATAACTTATTTGCATATGCCACACCCCCTGACATCACCAGAAGTGTGTCAGAAGGCAATATCCACCACTTAGGCTCCACTGGACTGTTTTGGATTGCTAGCTATTGGGGGGGGGGATGTGCAGATCTGTCCTCACAGAGGAGGGAGAGCTTGTACCTGAAGGCGGGCCGAGGGGGGCTCTGCAACTTACCTGGCTGCTTCTTGCTCCTCGTGGCCCAACTGAGGGCTGCTGGGAGCAGGGGGCGGGGCTTGTTGCATGTGCCCACCCACTGGGCTCCTTACTGCCGGAGCTCCACTCCTGTGCACTCCTGCAGGAAATGGACCCTGCACATGTGTATGTTTGAAATGTTAAAAATCTGGGAGGATTTTCCAACAAATGTTTCATTTCCATGTATATTTTCTGAACAATCAGTTAGTTTACTAATCTTGAATCAGAGCTTGCCTTCTGGATAGGGCTTAAATTTCTGGCAAAGAAAGGATCAACAAATGCTGCTTCTCCAGGCTGTCACTTACTGTGCTGCAAGAGTGCTGTTAGAGGCAAGAGGTCCTGTTCTGTACTAAACTGAATGTTGATCCCTTCTTACTATGGATTTTTTTCCACAAAGCCCATTTTTTGGAACAGAAGCGCACTTCTTTATTTTTGATAGACTGAAAATAGCAGAATGGAGAGCTAGCAAAGCATTCTAAACTGTCAGAATTGCTATTAAAATTGACTTCCATCTCCACACCACTACACAATGCACAAAGACTGGATAAAAGCAAACAACCAGTTACCAAGTGGTTATGGAGCACAGTGTGAATGTAACTACTCAATAGACTATGAGACTGAGCCCATAAGGACAACCAATGTCCCCTAGAATGAACACTGTCACCCAGGACAGCTTGGTACTACATGTAAGGTGTAGCTGTGTACTAAAATAATCACCTAGCCCTTTCCCAACCATGAATAAATGTGTAATGGGGGGAGGAGTGAACTAGTGGAAGCAAGATCAGTTTACAAAGGTTCATTTGAAGCATAGAGCTTATGTGAACAATACGGTGTATGCAGTGGGCTTGCTCTGCTTGATCAGGAACCAGATTTTTTATAGGTCCCAGTTGCGTATAGAGAATACCACATGCATACACAAAAAAACCCTCTATAGAAACCTTCAAATGAAGGCATGAAGATTAAGGGTAGGGGCTATGTTTCTGTGGTGCTTTGCGTGCAGAAGGTGCCAGGTTCAATCCCTGGCACCCCCAGTTTAAAAGCTATCAAGAAGTAAGTGATATGAAAGACCTTTGCCTGACATCCCGGAGAGCTGATTCCAGTCACTGTAGACAAGAGTTACCTTGGGAGACCAATGGCCTGACTGATAACACAAAGGACAAAGAAGAAAAAAGGGGGAAAAACTGAACCTAAACCTAGAATTCAGAACCTAAAAAGGTTAGTCAGGAATAGAAAAGGGCCAACTCTAAAAATCTAATCATAAAATATACAAAAATATATGTGTGTGTTTATTCAACATAAATTAAATTAACAAACACGGGCCCTTGTATGTTTTTATAGTTTTATATGAGGTATGAATGGGCCCTTGTTTGTTATTTTAATTTATGTTGAATAAACACACATATATATTTTTGTATATTTTATGATTAGATTTTTAGAGTTGGCCCTTTTCTATTCCTGACTAACCTTTTTAGGTTCTGACTGATAACACAACTTCATGTCTTCAAGGCAGGCATTCTACTGTGGTCCTTGTCTTCCCCTATGCATTCAGTAAACACACTTTGAGGGTCTGAAAAGGATTTATGCATTGTTTTGCAAAATCGTGAAGAAATGAGCACATTTCTGCATCTGATCACACTTCTTGGAATGCAGAGCCCTGGCAAAATTCTCCTCACCATCTGGCAGGGTGAAAGAAATGCATCCACCTAGACGACATTTTGTCAAGCTGTAAATTGCCACTGCACATGTTATCATGCCAGTCTGCACTATCTCCTGTTTCCCTCAATAGCCAGAGCAGGTGTGGTAACATTCTCTGTACTACTTGACAATACAGATCACCAAGTGGTTTATTACTTGCCATGCTATCTTTAAATAAATAGTTCTCTGTATTCACCTTGGGTGTGAGCTGTGAGCAATAAGAAAGGCACTGGATATACAGAGGCTCTGTTCTTTGCCTCTTGTGTGGTTGTCCTTGTTTATTAAAACAACACTGAAAATTTCCCCCCTGTTTCAGTAAGAACCATTCCACATTCCTGTCAGAGAAAGGAGTCATCTGCACAACATAAAGTATCTTTGGCTGGCTGTGATCTTGATGACAGCTGACCTCCCTATACAGGAGAAGGGAGTTAATTTCGTTGTTTGGAATCTTCCCACTTAATGATGAAATCTGTATGCTTTATATCAGAAGTAAGTAAAGGTAAAGGTTCCCTTGCTCGAAAGCCAGTCGAGTCCGACTCTAGGGTTGCGGTGCTCATCTCCGTTTCAAAGCCGAAGAGCCAGCGCTGTCTGAAGACGTTTCCGTGGTCATGTGGCCGGCATGACTAAACACCAAGGCGCACAGAACGCTGTTACCTTCCCACCGAAGTGGTACCTATTTATCTACTTGCAATTTCTTGCTTTCGAACGGCTAGGTTGGCAGGAGCTGGAACTAGAGACGGGAGCTCACTCCGTCATGCGGCACACTCGGGTCTCGAACTGCTGAACTACCGACCTTCCACAGCCTGCAGTTCAGCGTCTTAAGCACTTGAGCCACCGCAGTACTGGATATCAGAAGTACTGGAGCTTATTTCAATACCCTAGGTGCCAGCAGGATTCAAATTTCCTCAGGAGGTTCCTGGACAGGCTATACTCCATGATTTTTGCTATGTAGGATTTAGCATGAGATTTGAACTTTCCATCCATGATTACAGCCCTCACTCTTCCTTCAGAGGCTGCTACACCATGGAGTGAGTTTGAAAACTTATGAAGCTGAATGCAAATAGGTCCAAAAACTAAACCAAGCTGGATCTAAATCATGGTTTGTCTTTATGTTTGAAAATAGAAAAAACATGTTTTGGATTTTAAACTGCAATTAGTAGAAATTATGGTTTAGCACAGGGGTGTTGTTATGTATTAGGTCTGGAACATTCCAGGACTATCTACCAGAGACTGGCTGAGCTTGGAGCTCTAGAACAATACCCACCAGGACTCTGGAGGTGACCAATGGGGAACTAATGCTATTTAAACAGGACTGTCAAACACAAGGTCTGGGGGCCAGAACCAGCCCATCATGGGCTCTAATGCAGCCCACAAGCAACTAGTGCAAGGGAGGGAACAGGAGGCTGCCTGGGGGGAGTGGGCAGAGCCACTCCATTTGTGGCTTCAGCATGGTGGAACAACCTTGTCTGCAGCAGCCAAGAAGCGTGGTCTGCCCAGGGCTGCACCACTGGCTTTCCAATCTGCCCCTATGGGTTTTCCTTTGCATCCCCCTCCCAGCCCATGAGGCCTTGCAGTGAGAATACACTAACTCGGAGCTTACCAGCTGCTGTCCTTTATTCAGTTTATATCTCCAATACCTGGCATTACGTTTTATGGCACTCAGGGCCTGGCCCGACAAAGTGACATTTATGTCAGATCTGGCCTTCGGAACAAATGAGTTCAACGTCTCTGGTTTAGCACTCTACAGTCTCCAGAAATGATATGTAAAGATACATAATCAGATCTGGGTTAAGAAAATCTACTCATGGTTATACTATAATTTACTTGGGAGCACTGTATCCCAGAAAGACCGATTTGTGGTCTGTTAAATATTTATATTGTGATAAGAATGTTCTTTGACTCAAAGGGCTGATGGGTAAATTTAATAACAGCACATACAACAGTGAAACCAAGGATTACAGCCAATGACTGATCTAACCACTTCAAAGATGCTGTTGATTCTTTCTTGAATGGAGAGATTGATTTTCCTGTTGGGTCAGACAGGATAGAGGATGGAGCCATTAGCTTTGTGCATTAATCAATAAAAAGAAACTGTAGGGTAAAAGGAGAGAGAAAGGAGACTTCCTGGAAAGAAAAACAGTGCTAGGTTAAAAAAAAAAAAGCAGTTGCCTGTGAAAGGCTTGAAGAATTCTGTTGGAATTCATAAATGAAAGTGGTGCTATGTGCTTCAGTCAATGATAACTATCAAACCATAGTAAATTGGAGAGATAGATACTTTGTTGTGTTTAATCCTAGTTGTGTTGTGTTTAATCCTAATTCTGTTCAATTTTCTTTCTTGCTTTTAAAAAAATAAACATTACTTTCTATTTGTTTCATATGTGGTTATGAAGGTAACCACATCAAGCTGCCACTGTAAAAATTAGGAGGGGGGGTGAGGTGAGGATGGAGAAGCTTCATGTTCCAATTGGCAAATGAATTTCTGGCCTCTAGGGTATAAGGTCCATGGCGTAGTACATGGAGCCTGAAATCTGCCATGCCAAAGGTTCTGTGTGACTTATGATGATGCTATGAATCAATGACCTCCAAACGTCCTATCATTAATAGCCTTGCTTAGGTCTTGCAGACTAATGGCCATGGCTTCCTTGACTGAGTCAATCCATCTAATATTGGGTCTTCCTCGTTTCCTGTTGCCTTCAACTTTTTTTTAATTTTATTTTTTAATCATTTTTAAATAATCATGTACAACAATAAACATATAAGGCATTAAACAAGCAACAACAAGAGAAAAAGATCAAAACCTATTATTTAACAGTAAAAACTATAACTTTTTAGGACATTTATCAACCAATAAGAAGGCAAAAAGTGCTGATAACTGTGCTACCTCTGTCAATAAGGAGAATGTGTGGACTAGAATAGAGCTAGGTGTAGGTGTAGAAAAATTCTGTATATATCTCGGTGTGTACTATAAAGAGCTAGAAGAAGAGCCAAGAAGCAGTGTTAGTGGGAAGGAGTTCTGCGTCTGTCATGTATTGCAGCCATGGAAACCACCTGCGTACAAATTTAGAATAAGTCGTAGTGGTGCCGGAACGTTGTCTTTGAAGTGAATCGGAGATCTTGCACATAATAAACTGATCCCATACTTTGTTTCTCCCTGTGGTCAGTGTCGGAGGAGAAGCAGTCTTCCAGGTGGTGGTTATGGCCAAACGGGCCGTTGCCAGCAAAATCAAAGTAAGTTCATTATAACTGTATTGTGAGTCAGGTGTTTCTTGTATTTGAAGTAAGATAACTTCTGGTTTAAGAGGAATTATTTGAGAGGTGATCTTGTTTATTTCCGCTATGACACTTTCCCAAAAATAGTTGATGTGTGGGCACTCCCACCAGCAGTAGAAATAGCTTCCTTTGAGCCCGCATTGTTTCCAGCAGAATTGACTATAATAGGGGTTGAGAAGGTGTAGACAATCAGGTGTGTAGTACCAGCGGGTAATCAGTTTGTATGTTTGCAGGTGGATGTTGAAGATCTTAAAGACTTTCCTTGAAGAGTTCCAACAGGAGGACCAGTGCTCATTCATCATTGATTTTCGAAGATCTCGTTCCCAGGCTTTCCGGTAAGTGGTGGTATAAGCACTGTCATGTTCTATCAAGAGCTTATATACCTTAGAGAGGGTTCTTTTGGTCGAGTCTGGGAAGCTCTCCATAGTCAGTTTGAAAGTCGTCTTAAGTCTTTTAAACATACCTTTCTCCGCTAAAGCTTCCGTGAGGCTCTTGATCTGATAGTATTGAAACCAAGAGATGTTGTGACCAATACGTTCTTCAAAGTAAGATTTGCTATGCCTGCATCTGTCCATACTTTGAATTAACTTGGTTCCATTCCTGGAAAGAACCACTGCTGAGAAGTAAATGTGGATAGTGGAGATATTGAAGAATCTGTTCTCTAAAGCACTTAACTTCTCAGTCAGCACTACAAAAATAGATCCTTTGTCTTCAACTTTTCCTAGTATTATTATCTTTCCAGTGAGTCTTCTCATAATGTGACCAAATTACAATAGCCTCAGTTTAGTCATTTTACCTTCTAGGGAGAGTTGAGGCTTGGTTTGATCTAGAACACCGGGACATTGAGGAGAATTTGGCTGTCTGTTTGCTGTACTGTTCACCTAGTGCACCTGCAGACAGCCTACCAAGTATGCTGGAGTGGGTAGCAGGCTGGTCTCTGGAATTTCCGAAACTGATCGTTCTCTGGGACTTCAATGTCCATAATGATGCTGCAGACTCCTTGCAGGCTGCGGACATGGTGTCATCCATGGCAACACTAGGATTCTCCCAGATTGTATCAGGTCCCACACATCAGGCAGGCCACACACTAGATTTGATTTTTGCATGGGGATAATTATGGATCTGGTAGATAAGGATAGAGTGCCATGGTCAGATCACTTTGTCCTAAAGATCCAGATGGACATCCCACCCATCTCCTGTCTAGGCGACAAGCAGATATATGCTCGCCCATGGAGATTCATGGATCCAGTAGGATTCCAGAATGCTCTGTGGGATCTGCTTTCCTCCACTGACTCATTACATGTGTGAATGAGAGACAGAAATTCCTGTCTCTCTGAAGCCATCAATGAGATTTCCCCCTCGATGCCCCCTCCGCTCCCATGCTAAATTGTCCCCCTGGTATACAATGGAACTCAGGGGGATGAAATGGGAACTGAGATGGCTAGAACGAGTGTGGTGGCGAACTCATGACAAAGAGGCAAAAACATCTTATAGGACATTTATGAAAGCCTATGAGATGGCAGTGAAGGCTGCAAAGAAGGAGTTTTTCGCAGCCAACATTGTGTCCACAAGCTCATGCTCAATGTAATTGTTTAGGGTGATTGGATCATTAACTTCTCTCACTGAGAGGAATCAAAATGCTAAGAAATTGGCTCTTTGCTCTGAAGCGTTTGCGAGCTTTTTTGCGAACAAAGTCTTGTCCCTCCGCTGTGGCTGTCTTTGGATTCAATTTTGGAAAGCTTCAACCAGCTTTCTCAAGCTGATGTCAATAGGATTCCGGGTGCTGTTAGGCCAACCACATGCCTCCTACATCCCATCCTTCATGGCTGATGAAGGCTGGCGGCGAAGGTATATGGGGTCCCCTGGTGGATATTATTAATCTGTCCCTGAATTCAGAGGTCTATCCAGAGGGGCTGAAGGAGGCTGTGGTTGTTCCGCTCTTGAAAAAACTAACCTTGGATCCTACTGATCTGGCCAATTACCACCTAGTCTCGAATCTCTTGTTTCTGGGTAAGGTAATCTAAAGAGCAGTTGCTGAGCAGCTCCAGAGCTAATGGACCCATTCCAATCCTGTTTCTGCCCTGGCCATGGGATGGAGGCGGCATTGGTTGCCCCCACAGACTATCTTTGTAGGTAGCTCAATCAAGGCGGGTCAGCGCTACTGATATTGTTAGATCTCACAGCAGCATTTGACATGGTTGACCATGATCTCCTGATTCACTGCCTCACCGATGTAGGAGTTCACAGGACAGTCTTGAAGTGGCTGATCTCATTTCTCAATGAGTTGGGGACAGAGGGTAGCAATAGGAGGAGAGACGTCAACTAGACACCCATTAATATGTGGAGTGCCTCAAGGGGCGATTCTCTCCCCAATGCTCTTTAATATCTATATGCACCCCCTCACCCAGCTGGCTCGGAGTTTCGGCCTTGGGTGTCACCAATATGCTGATGACACCCAGCTATACCTGTTGATGGGCGGTTGCCCAGACTCTGCCCCCAAAAATCTGGCTGAGGAGTTGGAAGCCGCGGTGGGGTGGTTGAAGCAAAGCTGGTTGAAGCGGAATCCGGCTAAGATGGAGGCTCTGTGGCTGGGGGGGGGCAATTCAAGAGTGGGGAGCCAACTCCCAGTCTTTGACAGGGTGCCTCTGACACCGGCACCTACCGTCAGGAGCCTGGGGGTGATCTTGGACCCCGCTCTATTTATGGAGGCCCAGATCACCAGTGTTGTCCAGCAGGCATTTTTCCAACTACACCAAGTTAGGCAGCTGGCCCCCTATCTGTCTTCGCCTGACCTTGCCACAGTAATCCATGCAATGGTCACCTCCAGGATAGACTATTTGTTATGTCTGCTGACTGCCACTTGGGGCCAGCGAATACCCCCGAGCTTAACTCTGTAGGAACAATGGGGACTAGGCTCCTAGTCTCTCCACTGGGGAGCCAATAGGACCGGGGCGGGAGATTTAAACCCACCAACGGGACCTAGGGGAGTGTCCCCAGGTGTGTATATAGTTGGCCAGCCGGCCAGTAGTCTTTGTCTTTGTTGTGTACCAGTAAACCATGCTGATCACTACGTCCGTATTAGTGGTTTCTACATGCGTCTAACCCACTACACTTCACTATTGTAACTCACTTTATGTAGGACTACCCTTGAGACTGACCCGGAAGCTCCAACTGGTACAAAATGCAGCTGTGCGGGTCCTTACGGGGACCCCACGGAGGGCACATATTGGCCCATTGCTGCGTGAGCTGCACTGGTTGCCAGTGGAGCACTGGATCAGATTCAAGGTTTTGGTGCTTACCTTTAAAGTCCTTAATGGTCAGAGACCTCCATACCTTTGGGACCGCCTCTCCTGATATGTTCCCCGAAGGGCACTGAGATCAGCAGTTCCTGGCCTCAAAGATATCTGGCTGGCCTCGACCAGGGCCAGGGCCTGCTCAGCCTTGGCCCCAGCCTGCTGGGGGAAAAATATATATTCCACAGGTTAGGAAAGGCACAAACAGGTATAGGAAAAAGCCTGCATGGTTAACAAACAAAGTAATGGAAGCTGTAAAAGGTAAAAAGGATTCCATTAAGCAGTGGAAAGCTAGTCACAGTGAGGCTGAAGGGGGGTCTGAGGAGGATGGAGTTTGGGGTGGGGGGTGGGACTTCAGCAGCTATGTTTTTCTTGTTTGGGGGCTGCATCGCAATCAAACGAGCATCCCCCTGCAATTAACAAATTATTGCAATGCATCTGAGCTGGTGATTTGCAAACAAGTACTGTTTTCTCCCGCCCTCTCCTTCCTGCATCACTTCCTGCTTTGCATCTGCTCTCTGGCCCCTGAGAAAGCTGATCCCCTTCTCTGGTTCCCAGTCTGGAATTCAATCAACACTCTGCTACAGAAGGAATCAAAAAAAGGGAATTGAAGCATCACGCCTCTTTTCCTCCAAATCAAGTTTTGGACCTCCCCAATTCCACACCCCAGGATCAGGGGGATTGTTCCCTCCAAGATGCCCCAGCATTGCCCAAAGCTTTGGTTGCTCTTTCCTGGGCATG
The DNA here is from genome assembly GCF_001447785.1 of Gekko japonicus. Classification (NCBI taxonomy): domain Eukaryota; kingdom Metazoa; phylum Chordata; class Lepidosauria; order Squamata; family Gekkonidae; genus Gekko; species Gekko japonicus. Next base: position 22,011 of record NW_015166508.1, read on the forward strand.
GGAAATGAGCAGAGTAAGCAGCAGATTGAACTAGATTTTCTACCTACTGTGCTCATTTCCCCCCTTTTTTAACCTTGCGGGCAGTTCAGTACATGGGGGGATATTCCGAAATGGCTCTTCCAGCCTGAGGTGGTACAGTCCATTCAAACCCACCCTCCAGGATGCTTCCATTTCATTCTGCTGGATGTGTAGACCAGTCCTTATGGGATGCAGGGTCAGGGACTGCAGCTATGCCCATAGGGACTGGCTCAGTTGTATAGGCCAAAGGGCCATCGTCACAGTGCCATCCTAAGGCCCTGTTCACACCGAGCATTTGCCACGCTAAAGATACGGATGATAGGTGGATTTTCCGGGCGCGATCACACCGCAACATCTGGGAAGCGTAGTGCACCCGTGGCTAACCCGTGGCTTCCCACCGAAGATGCGGAGTAAAAAACTACCACATACGATGTACTAGTTTCCAGAAAACGCAGGGCAAGGGCGAGCGTCTGATTGCGTTTCCGCTGGAATCCCGTGGCATCTGGCGCCCGCCCATGTCCTGTCGCAAAACTGATTTTTTTAAAGTCTCCACAGGATGCGCACAAACGCCCACCAGCACATGCGCACACTGTGGTGAGGGGGGGAAATTCCCGTTTGCCACAGAAGCGGCGCCAAGCGATTGCCAGTGTGATCACGCCGTGCCGCTTCTTTGCTGCGCTGCAGGATAGCCGTGTGATCGGCACCTAACGGCATACCCACGGGACATATGATCGGGCTGCCGCGCGTTACTATGCTCCGGGGCAAACAGCCACCCTTCCCCCCTGCATTTTCCGGCCCGTGTGACTGGGGCCTAAGAACTTTTTCCAAGGAGTAAGCCACATTGACAAGATTGGAGCAGGATTCTGAGCCGACCTGCTTAGGATGGCACTGTAGGTTTTCTTTATGTGGGAAATTTTATGTAGGGAACCGGGCAAACTGTGAGTTTTCACTTGCAGTCTAGAATGGTAGTTTATGCAGTCAGCCTTGGGGAATCCTGCACCACATTCTGCTGTACATGTAAACCAGATCAGATCAGAGAGGTCTCCTAGGGCTGAATCCTGTTGTTGTTGTTGTTGTTCAATCGCACAGTCACTGTCAACTTGGTGCTTGGGGGGGTCAACAGTGGGAGGGCTTCTAATGTCCTCGCCCCACTGGTGGACCTCCTAATGGCACTGGTATTTCTGGCCACTGTGTGATACAGAGTGTTGGACTGGATGGGCCTTTGTCCTGATCCAACATTGGCATATCTTATGTTCTTATGTTAACTCTCTGCTGAATGACATCCGTGCCCTGTCTGACCTATTAATGTTTCGCAGGGCATGTAAGGCAGAGATGTTCCGCCAGGCCTTTGACTGGGGCCAGCGATGGTTTCCCATATCTTCCCGGCACTCTCCCTCGCCCTCCTCCAAAAATCTGAATGCTAGACATGCCATCTGTTCTTGAAATATTTTAAATATGTATGCTGACCAGTGTTCCCTCTAAGCAGAGTTAGTGTGAGCTAGCTCACAGTTTTTTAGCCTCCAGGTCACACATTTTTGCCTCAGCTCAGGAAGGATGGGGCTCCAGAGCAAACTAATTTATGCAGTAGCCAAATCGCTCACTCACAGCTTTAATGCCAGTAGCTCACAAAGTAGAATTTTTGCTCACAAGACTCCACAGCTTAGAGGGAGCATTGGTGGCAACTGTTTAATATTGTATGCTTGTGGTTTTAATTGGTTTTATAAATGTATTGAACTATTCTCTTGTAAACCGCCCTGAGCCCCACATAAGATGGGAAGGGCGGTCAAGAAATCTAAATAAATAAATCCCTTTTATCTTTTAGGCAGAACGTGATTTCTGTAAAACTCTTGTCCAACACCACGTTTCAAATGAGTTAACTTTCTCCTTGTCAGCTTTCTTCATTGTCCAACTGTCACATCCATACATAGGGATGGGGAATATTATGGTATGAACAAGTGGGGACTCGGACAGCCACTGAGGGAATCTGTTTTTTAAAGCTACGGGTGCTCCTTTTATCATTTTCAGTTTTTTAAAGTGTTTTTTTTTTTTTTAGATTTCACATTTTTCTGCAAACCTAGGGCCATTTTCAGATTTGTAGAAATATCTGTCTTGCCTGTTCACAGGTCCAGTCACTGGATTTAAGTATCCAAAGATATCCCAATTTTGCTATTAGAATATAGGATTAACTTGATCTTGGTTGCTAGTGACACATCCTTACACTTAGGGATCTTTGCCTGCTCCTTTATATGGTTGCCCTTCCCAGTCTCAAACTCCTTCTGATTTCTTGGTTGCGGTCTCCCTTTTGGTTGATAGGCTGTGCATTGTCAATTGGCACATATGGCCATCTGAAAGTATGTGAAAAGTGGCTAGCCTCTAGAAATCATGACACCAAGTATTAAGCTGCATTACCTTCCTCACAGTGCTCTTTGGCACTGTAAAAATATTTGTGCTTCACTGTACTTCTATAAGCATCATTTTTAGAAACATGTTTTTATAACTGCTGGGAGAACTCCAGCTGCAGGTAATTATTACATATAATCCATTACCACTTAATTTGGGTGCCCTTAATTGGGCCATAGGTTTCACTGAAACCACTCCTAGACAATGTATCTGTAATAACAAATGGTAGACTCCTGCTTCCTTGAGCAACAGGGAACAAATTTTGAAATTGTGAATTATTTCTCTCTATACATATATGTTTAGAATGTACTTGCACAAAGCAGGGGGAAAACCAGGTATCAAATAATAGCAATAAAATACAAGTTTTAAAATGTTTTCTTCTAGATATGGCTTTCTCCTAAATTCTTCCACTAAGCTCTTTATTATTTAACAGCAAATCCAAACCAGTCCTAGATTTTTTTTAAAGTACTCTTAAATACCATGTCTCTCCCCCTAAGAAAAACCCAGGGCTGTTCTCTCACAACAATTGGCATAACTAAAAGTTACAATTCATAGATGACTGTAAGCCACAAATGAACTCTTCTGCCAGTATCTTTCTCTCTCTGAGCAAACAGCTTCCTCATTCTTCTATATGACATCCTCAGCATTTTAAATGAAAGACTCAACTTTCTGAACATGGTTCCTTTTCCGAGAGCCAGTGTGGTGTAATGGTTAAGAACAGCAGGCTCCGATCTGGAGAACAGGGTTTGATTCCCCACTCTTCCACCTGAAGCCTGCTGGGCAACCTTGGGTCAGTCACCGTTCTCTCAGAGCTCTCTCAGCCCCACCTACCTCACAGGGTGTCTGTTGTGGGGAGAGGAAGGGAAGGCGATTGTAAGCTGCTTTGAGACTCTTTTGGGTAGAGAAAGGTAGGGTATAAAAACCAACTCTTCTTCACCTTCAGTTTGAGGGGCTGAGGAAATAATGTTGTTGTAAGTCCTGGACGACTACTCATAAAGAGACATTCGCACAGTAGAGTAGCCTTTTCCTTCGGGTTGCCAGGTCCTCAACTTTTCAAATCCTGCACTGGATAGGGTGGAACCTAGTGATGCCACACTGAATAGTCGTAGTAATGGTAGCACTTCTACGCACCATTACGGATTGTATGGTATCTGTGAATGTGTGTAGTTGCAATCATGTGCACTAGTGGACTGGCCCTTTAACTTACAGGGAAAGTTCCCAGTGGGCAGCTGCCCTGGAGGCTGCTAGAGGCCAGGTATAATCAGAGCCAAGCCCTAGTAGCTCTGTCAGCACCACACAGCACCACACGGGCTAATTAGCTCAGATCCCTCACTGGTAGCAATTACCAACGGCAGCTAGGATCAGGCCATCAGATATTGCTGACCTGATAAAATGCCTGCTGTGTTCAATATCAGATCAGTAATAACCAATGCCGTGAGAGGCATCCCCTGATATTCCCAGTTCTGATATTTTACTCCTATTAAATAACAGAATCGGTAATCACATTGGGGTAGAAGCAGGAGTGGCTAGGGAGAAACCAGTGTGCCCCAGCTAGGCTGTAGCACAATGGTCCCTTAAACTTTACGTTTTATTTATTTATTTATTTATTAAATTTATATCCCTGGTGGCCAGCGGAACTTCGTGCAGCTGGCGACGGCGAGGGTGGAGACCGGGAGGCGCACGATGACGCAGAGCACGGGCGCGGCGGAGCCTAAACGGACGGAGCCGAGGCCGAGCGGACGTGGGTCGTGCACCTGCACGGTCCCGCCGAAGACAGTCGCCATGAAACACCAGAGACTACCTGGGAAAGAGATGCTGAGCCGAGCCGAGCCGGAGTAACATCAAGACCCACCACCGGGTGCCGGTATGCAGCCCCCGCCCCTCTTCCCAAATGGGCTGACGGCGGGTAACAACAAAGTGCATAACCAATTAACTATTAACAATTAAGTAAATAGACAAAACCAGTAATATAATTAATTCTTAAAACAGCTAATACCCTTACACAATTAAAAGATGGTGTAAACAGACCCTCATATAAGCCAGACTGATGGTGCTGGAGTGGTACCAGGTTCATAATGTACTGATCTCCACACAGGGCAAATAGTCAGGGCAACTTCTATGCAGGGAGGCCAACTAGTTGGGTGTCCACTGCCTCAGCTAAAAGCCTGGTAGAACAGCTATGTTTTATAGGCCCTCTGGAACTGCGATAGGTCCCGCAAGGCCCTGATCTCAAGTGGGAGCATGTTCCACCAGGTAGGGGCCAGGACAGAGAAAGCCCTGGCCCTAGTTGAGGCTAAGTGGACATCCTTTGGGCCAGGGACAACCAGAAGATGTTGATCAGCGGAGCCCAGTGGGTATATGGGGAGAGGTGGTCCCTTAGATATTCAGGTCCCAGGCTGCTCAGGGCTTTAAAGGTTAATACCAACACCTTGAAATGGATCCGGTACTCAATTGGTAGCCAGTGCAATTGGCGGAGCACCGGCTGAATATGTGCCCACATAGGTGTCGCAGTCAGCAGCCAAGTTGCCGCATTTTGCAGCAGCTGGAGTTTCTGGGTCGGGTTCAAGGGTAAGCCTGTATATAGCAAGTTACAGTAATCTAGCCTGGAAGTGACCATTGCACGGGTAACTGTAGCCAGATCCTGGGTGGAGAGATAAGGGGCCTGAAAAGTACGCAGACGGAGAGTGATTTCAGCAAAGCGTACTTTATTAAATCATGAACAAGACGACTTTGGCTGGCCGGCTTATATCCCCCGAGAAACCGCCACCCAAAACACACCCCTACTTCCCTATAGGTTATTTACAGTGGCCAAGAGTCCCATAGGCTCTCGGCCGGGAACCTAGCCCCCTGATTGGAGTGGGCTAGGATCCGCATAGTCCATTGTCTCTTGGACCGAAGCTCTGCATTTGTCTCTTGACTTGTCTGGACTGGATACATTACAGGGCCAATAGCCTGACCTGACGAAGATGGTAGAAGGCAGACCTGACAACAGCGGTGACCTGGGCCTCCATAGAAACTGAGGCATCCAGGATCACACCAAGGCTCCTAACCCCCAGCGCAGAGGCACCAACTGCGCCCAGTCAAGGCCGGGAGCCCAATGCCCGAACCTATACTGCCCCAACTCAGGCATTTATCAGTCCATCCATTAATGGTGGGCTCACGCTGGAAATAGGTTGACACAGGGCATAGATGATAACACAGCTGCTACCTAAATGCCTGGTGAAAGAGCTTCATTTTCATGGCCCTGCGGAACTGTGAGAGGTGCTGCAGGGCCCTGATCTCATCCAGAAGCTCATTCCAGTAGGTTGGAGCTGCCACAGAAAAGGCCCTGGTCCTGGTCGACACCAGCCTGGCATCCTTAGGACCAGGGGGATCCAAATGATTTTGTTACCCTGACCGTAGTGCTCTCTGGGGAACATGTGGGGAAAGGCGGTCTCTCAGGTAGGCATGTCCCTGACCATAAAGGACTTTAACGATTAAAACCAGCACCTTGTGTCAGCTATGCTGCCATGGGGGTGGGGAGGTTGGTTGTCTTCTAATTGCCTTTGCATTCCTTCTGTGCTTCTTTGCTGCTACACTGCTTATCTCTAAGTATTGCAGGTGGGAATGTTGATGTCTGGTTTTCTTGGGAACCATGGGAGAGTGTTTCGTTCCCAGCTTCAGTGCTAAACGGCCGAAGCTCTTTCTCCCGCATGCAGGAGGGTGGCTAATTGACCAGGGCAGGTGGGGGGTGCATACAAATACCCTATATCCTATTTTGCCCCATGGGCAGCCGTCATTCTTAACAGTGCCTATGTTAATGCATCTATAGCTCTTCAATAAAGTATTACCTTTCCTGAAAGCTTCTACTACATTGGTGGCTGTGGGTTCTGACATTCTGTTAAGAATCTTTCATTCTCTATCTACGCGCCTCCCTCCCAAACCGAGATGAGCGCTGGAGAGGAGAACCCTATTCCCGAGGGAGAGGACGAAGAGGGAGAGGACGAAGAGGTCCCGATCCCTACCATGACTGGGGGGGTGACTCCCATGACCCAGTCATCGGTACCAGTGACCAGAACGCCACCGGTGACAGTGGCTGGGATGGGGGCCAACCCAAAGACAACCTCGACCTTGGTGTTCCTGACCTCCTCGGGGCCACGGCAGCCGCCTGGCCAAGGATATCGTATGAGCTCTAGGTGGGGCCAATTTAATCCGGATTCCATGGCAGAGATTTATATGCTTACGCACGGGCCCCAGAGAAACAGCAGGTTCGACCTGGGATTTCCCGCTGGAGGTTATCCCCCGTATGGGGCCTCCTTTGAACCACCGCCGGCCCCGTGGGTGACGGAGCGGTCAAAGACGAGGAGTGGGCACGTGTCCTCGGATGAGGAACTGGAACTGGCCCACCGGATGGAGATGGCGGATCGAGAAAGGCAACAACTTTGTTCAGTGTGGAATTTCTGGCATCCCTAAAAGTGTGAGCAGTTGCATAGATATGCTTGGACAGATTCTTCCTCCATGAGATTATATTTAAATTAGGGTTGCCAACTTCCAGCTGGTGGCTGTAGATCCCCTGGGATTACACCTGAGTTCCAGGTAACAGAGATAAGTTTACCTAGAAGAAACAGCCACTTTGTAAGGTAGACTCTATGGCATTATACCCTACTGAAGTCCCTCCCCTCCCCAAACCCTGCCCTTCTCAGCCTTCACCCCCAACATCTCCAGGTGTTTCCCAAGCTGGAGCTGGCAACCCTACTTCAAACAGCCAACTTCTGTCTGTCATCTACGCAGAGCGTAGTCATATTGATGGATATTCCATAGTCTCTGCTGCTTTCTGCATTTGATCCTTACCAGGAATGCGATGTAGCTGGACAGCAGAATGTATAGGGAGACAATTAATGAAAATTTAAGATGACTATCTGAAAGTATATATTTAACTGTAGACTTCTTCGGAAAGGTACCTGCAGTGTCTTAATACAGCTGGTATTTTTAGGCAATGTATATAACAGTCTCGAAATATGGAAATGGTTGCATGGATGGAATGTGGCATAAATAGTTGAGTGTGAAAGAAAAATTACAATTTAATTGAATTTTTTGTTTTATGTATGCCAATTTAGGGAGACTTCTGCACTGGAAGGTGAGGTAAAAATTAAGTATCCGCATAAGCATTGTTAACAAAATGCTGTAACAGAAAATAAAGAAGCTGAATTTTGAAGTACAAATTAACGTTATACTGGTTTTGCCACTACTTGGAACATTTTTCAAATCTGGGATGGGCAGCCTGATCAGTGCTGAGTACAATATTCCAAGCGTATCATTAACTGAACCAGATTTACCTGTTTTAGCGGCTGCCAAATTTTTCTTTATTGAGAATTTCTTCCGAATCATAAAAAATAGCCCAAACCACCCCCACAGCATGCTACTAAGCTTTGTTCCATTGTGGAAACAGAACATGGACTAGAAAGAACACCAGAAACGAAACTTTGAGCTAAGCAGTCCAGGGGAAATTCCTATGAAGTACGCAGGAGGAACAAAAAAGCCCAAAGCAGATATTTTTGTAATCTTCTTCTGGGTCCTCTAAGGTACACACAAGCTACACTGCAACAGCTGGTGTGTTACTGATAGTTCCCGAGCTAGCTGTTGGAGACGCCTGACCTGTTATAATATTATTTTTATTTATTTAAAACATTTTATGCCACCTCTCCACCCAATCAGGGCCCACAAGGTAGTAGACATAAAAACACTAAAACAATTAAAATATAAAATTCAAATTAAAAGCACATGGACGCATAAAATACAAAAATTAATTAATAACATGTAAACACCTAAAAATATAGAATTCATTGTTGTTTTGCACTTATAGACTATTGACAGGGCTTTACATTTAGCAGTAGGAACTAAAAATAAGAGTATCCAGAAGTATCTAGTCCACAATGTCCACAATGGCATTTGGCCCAACTGGATTTTATATCTTTTGGGAAAGAGAAACATTGCAAATACCAACTTGGTTTCTTTATCCATTGAAATTCACTATCTAGGCAAAGTTGTCAAAGGGGTTTTGGCCTCATGGGACTGATTGTTTCTGAACAGGAAAATAAAAGTGAAAGATTGCACTTCCTCCCCAACATTATTTACAGTGGATTTTGCAGCCCCAGGAGCAGGGAAGATGAAAAATGGAAGGCTGCAGATCATGTCCTATCATCAGGCTTTATATTCCCTTGACTAGGGGAGGGAAAATGTCTCTGGGTTGCAGACTGAAGCAGGGCATTTTTACCTTGTCAAGGTTTTATTATATCTCTGGGAACAGGGGAGGAATAATGGAGCTAATGCTGTTAAGACGTTTGCCCTCATCAGATTTTGCATTCTCTCCCCAGGAGTAGGATACAGGCAAAATGTTGCCGATTGTATCAAGACATTCGCAGTGACTGAATTATAAATCAATGTAGTGTGTGGAAATGGAATGCAAATTTGGTAAACCATGTTCTATTTTGCCCATGATGGCAAAATCCTTTGGCAGTACATGCTGCAGTACTTCACTGTCTGTGCGAACAGGCACTTCCCTTTCTTTTCTGTAGCTCTTAGAGTCTCAGCCAGAGACCAGAGCCTTGCATTTTGGGAAAGAAGGACAAAACACAACAAAAGAAGCTAGAGTGCATCTTATATGTAATTAAAACACAAGAAGGGTCACCTGCACTGATTGCAGTTGTTAAATAAAAGGGCACCCATCTAGTGTGCCCTGTGTCATAGGTGGGCTTACGTGGGCACCAGCTGACCAATAAGAGCTGCTGGTGGGCCCACTCACCTCTTGCCTCTCTCCCCAGCTTTCCCCTCACAGTCTACTTACGGCACACAGTGAAGCACGGGAGATAAGAGTTTTGCCCAGAGATTAAGACCACACCAGATTCTTTAACAAGAGGAGAGCTTTATTAAAATAAGGCACCTGAGTCTAGCCAACACCAAGGTGTTATCCAAAAATGCTAGCCCCTAAACTCTGCAGTCTCTCACATTTTATACTATAAGCTTTAATTACGTCACAAGCCTTAACATAGGTGGGCTTACGTGGGCACCAGCTGACCAATAAGAGCTGCTGGTGGGCCCACTCACCTCTTGCCTCTCTCCCCAGCTTTCCCTTCACAGTCTACTTATTGCATACTGCACTTTGCTTCTGTACACTTGGGAGGAAGCACGTCACCTGTATTAGCTGCTGCTTTCAGAGATTCAGCTTCAGTGGGTTGTACTAAAAGGACAGACAGGATTGCCCATGGGAGGTAGTTGAAGGCCCATTGGATATATGGGAGCCA
>NW_015166508.1:31799-65556 GCF_001447785.1 Gekko japonicus
ACCCATGGGAAACAATGGAAGACGCTTCAAGGCCCATTGGAAATAATGGGAGCCCGGAATGCCAATTGACTTGCATGGGCTCCACTGAAATATATTACAGCCCACAAAAGTTGCAATGAAACTATGGAATGGATTTTGAATGAAAGTCTCTGGGCCCAGATAGACGGCTCTGGGACTGGAATGACAGCCCCCAGAGTGGAATGAGGGCCCTTGGGAGTAGCAGAAATGTTCTAAGACTGGAATGACAGCCCCCAGAGTGGAATGAGGGCCCTTGGGAGTAGCAGAAATGTTCTAAGACTGGAATAACAGCTCCCAGAGTGAAATTACAGTCCCTATGAATAGAATCAGTATTCTGGGACTAGACTGACAACCCCCAGATGGAATGACAGCTCCTGGGGAGTAGCAGAAGTGTTCCGTGACTGGAATGATGGTGCCCAGAGTGGAATGATGGCCCCTGGAAGTAGCAGAAATATTCTGGACCTGGAATGACAGGTCCCAGAGAGAAAAGACTGTCCCTATGATTGAAATTACTGCTCTGTACCTGTAACAACAAATCTTAGAGTGAAATGAAATACTCTTCTTTTTGCTGTCAAATCACAACCTGATGACCCCATAAGATTTTCAAGGCAAGAGATGTTCAGAGGTGGTTTGCCATTGCCTGCCTTTGTGTAGTGACACTAATATTCCTTGGTAGGGTTTCTAGGTCCCTCCTGGTAACCAGTGGGGGATGGGGGGACATACCAGGAGTGGGAGGGAGGCTCAGATGACATCACCGGTGACGTGGCTATGGCACTTCCAGCATGTACCAGAAGTTACAACATCATGTTGGGACATCCCAGCAACACTCTGGTATTTGGGGGAAACTCTTTGGTAAAAATGGCTTCTACCATAGAATTTTTGCCCAAATACCAGGGCATCACCCTTACATTGATGTGATAATGTTACTTCTGGTGCACACCAGAAGTGACATCGCCACATTGCTGGCTATGAAGCCTGGGCCTTCCCCTCTCTCCTGGTAAGTCCCCCACTGGCCAGATGATCAGTGGGGGGGGGATGAGCAGCCAGAACTCCCACCTCCACTGCGCAGTCTAGCAACCCTATTCCTTGGTGGTCTTCTGTCCAAATTCTAATTAGGGTAGATCTTGCTTAGCTTGTGAGATCTGACAATATCAGGCTATATTTTAATTAATATTTCTGCAAGTTGTGTGTTATCCCCAAATTCAATAGTTTTCATTCTTCTCAGCTCCTCTGTTTCCTTCCAGAGTCATGATGGTGGTGTTTTGTACCTCACTCTGCTTTGTTGACAAGTATGGAACTTGGCCTTCTCTCCCTCCATTTTTTTCCTTAGAGCCCTTCTGCTAATCCCAGGGGCCAACATTCCACTCTGGGGGCTGTCATTGCAGACCCAGAACACTCTTGCTACTTTCAAGGGCTGTCATTCCACTCTGAGGGCCATCATTCCAGTTCCAGAATACACTTCCTACTCCCAGAGGCTGTTATTTCAGTCCCAGAGCACTGATTCTATTCATAGGGACCATCATTCCACTTTGGGGGCTGTTATTCCAGACTAGGAATTCAGGTACCTCTGCCCATACCTTTGATCATGAAAAGATGACCTGAGATGGCTGGGTGCTACTTGGTGAAGATCCAAAATTTGTATGCAAAACAGACTGAGATTTTCCGGCATATTGTACTTCTTGGGATTACTAAAACCTGAGATTACATTCTGAGGTAGTTTTAAATTGCAGATCTATGACCAAATGAAATAAAATTCAAAACCTAGCTGTGACTTTTAGTCCTAATATACTGGGCATTCCTCTGTTGTTGTTCAGTCACACAGTCGAGTCCGACTCTTCGCGACCCCATGGACCACATCATGCCAGGCCTTCCTGTCTTCCATCCCCTTCTTCTTTGACCTTCAATCTTTCCCAGCATCAGGGTCTTCTCCAGTGAGTACTCCCTTCTCATTTGGTGACCAAAGTATTTGAACAAAGTATCTTTTAGGATTGACTGATCTGATCTCCTTGCAGTCCAGGGGACTCTCAAGAGTCTTCTCCAGCACCAGAGGTCATTTCGGGGGGGAACACGGGGGAACGCAGTTCCCCCGGGTGAGGTGCAGGGGGCGGGGCACATGACGAAGCCCCCCCTGCTTCCGGCTGCCCCGCTTCCGGCCCTCATTCAGCCAGGAGGAGGCAGGAGAAGAGGGAGGGTAAGTTGCTTCCTCCCCGCCTCTCCCCACCCCTGCCTGCCTGGGGCCAGGGAGGGCCTTGGCGGGGCTTCCTCGCACTCCCGCTGGCCTTGCAGGTCCACCGCCGGGGCCCCTGATGTCAGGGGGTGTGGCATATGCTAATGAGTTATGCTAATGAGTTCCCCTAGCTCTTTTTCTACGAAATGACCCCTGTCCAGCACCATAATTCAAAAGAATCTATTCTTCGGCGCTTGGCCTTCCTTATAGTCCAACTCTCGCAGCCATACAGTACTACTGGGAATACCATTGCTTTGACCATACAGACTTTTGTTGGCAGGGTGATGTCTCTACTTTTTATTATGCTGTCAAGGTTTGCCATTGCTTTCCTCCCAAGAAGCAGGCGTCTTTTAATTTCATGACTGCAGTCACTATCTGCAGTGATCTTGGATCCCAGGAACATGAAGTCTGTCACTGCTTCCACAACTTCTCCTTCTATTTGCGAAGGAGTGATAGGGCCGGATGCCAGGATCTTAGTTTTTTTGATGTTGAGTTTCAAGCCAACCTTTGCACTCTCCTCTTTTACTTTCAGCAAGAGGCTCTTCGCTTTCTGCCATTAGAGTGGTATTATCTGCATATCTGAGGTTGTTGATATTTTTCTCAGCAATCTTAATTCCGGCTTCTGAATCATCCAGGCTGGCATTTTGCATGTGTCTACCCTACGCTGACAGGAGCAGGTAATGGGGATCGGGGATTGCAATTATTCCCCATGAACAAGGAATTCCCAGTAAGTGCGGGTCCTAAGCTCGCGTTGATTAAGTCCCTGCCCTTTGTACATACCACCCGTGGGTACTACCGATTGGATGGTTTAGTGAGGTCCTCGGTCCCCTAGCTTCTGTTTAATTTGTAATGACCTAGTAGGCTCCATGAGACTCAAGTTTTACATTCTAAGTGTGAACAAAACACCATGCAATCACATACTTCCCCATGTTGTAGAGTCTCAGACAGAGACACTGTCCAGTAATTACCAGCCTTTGCACTGGTTTATCTACAGTATGTGCTATGCTGGAATTGAAAAGTTATTAGTGAGAAACACTTGATGATAGTGTTAGACATGGACCTTTGAGGCTAGGTTTTAAAAAATTCATTGCTCAGCCCTAATCTAGGTTCACTGTGAAATTTTGACCAAGTCACTATAGCTTTTTCTAACCTATCTCTCAGGGTTCTTTTGAGATATTTGTTTATTTATTCATTTATACCCTGTTTTTCTTCCCAACAGGGGCTCAAAGTGGGAAAGGAGGCCTGGTTATACACTCTCACTCAAAGCCTACAAAAAACTGGAGTCGGCCCCCAGAATCACAGTTCACCTCCAAACTACAGAGGTCAGTCTCCCTGGAGGAAATGGATGCTTTGGAAAGTGGATTCTGTGGCATTGTACCCCACTGAAGTCCCTGGCTCCACCCCCAAAGCTCTGGGAGTTTCCCAACCTGGATCTGGCAACCATACCCCCATCCCCCACCACTGGCCAGGGGGCCCCGGGCAACCCTATTAGAGGACAGTTCAAAATGCTGGTTCTGACATAAAATCCTCAGTGGTCTTTCACCTGGGTACTCAAAGGACTGTTTACTCTGGTGGTGTGAACTTGCCCATTAGTTAGGATGCTGTTCAAATGCTTTGCTGTATGTGCCTCCATCTTCAGAGTACCTTCCCAGTTGTGGCATCATAACTGTGGAATTCCTTGCCTACAGTAGCCTGGATGGTGCTATGCTTCTTGTAGTTTAGGCGCCAAATAAAAACTTCATTACTTTCCCAAGTGTTTTGATGAATTTTGTACAGTTCTTCTCCAACCCTTGTGGCAGTCACATGTTTCTCTGGCTCCCAATTTTATTGTTAGACGTTAATGTGTAGGTACATTTTTTAGGGTTTCCCCCCCCCTATGTTGATGCTATGAATGAATGTGTGCTTTTATCAGCTACTGCTGCTTAAATTATTTTAACTACTTTTCCCTGGGATTCTTTTTTTAATGATTTTGTCGTGAGCCACCTTGGCCTTCTTTAACAGAGAAAGTAGGATATAAATATTTTAAATAAATAAACATATGGAAAGTAATACTGAATTAAATTATTTATATTACAGATTTAATCTAAGCCACTGCTGTAAATTAATCTTGTGTTTTCATTACTTGACTGAAGAAAGAACTACAAAGAGGACTGATCTAGAGTTCATATTCTTCCTCAGTGTATCTTTAATTTGGTTCACGTGTCTGTTTTTGCTGGCATGCTAGCCCTTTTCAGTTGTTATGCATTTGGCACTCCTAGTTCACGTACCAGGACAGCATGCTATCTGCAGTCCTCTTCACATGTGTCATCACCATTTTGTGAGGAGCTTTTAGGGGTTCTCACTGCATGGACTGAAGCTAGAAAATATGTGCATTGCTCTTTTAACACAAAATGGTGAACATGCATATTGTGAGGATCACACATAGCACACTCTCCTGGTACATGAGATTAGAGCATTGAAACTGTAATGACTAAAAGGGTCTAACATCATCAGGCAATCGAAGTTGTCTGTCCTTTTCACCCATACAGTTCTTTTGAGCACATCTCCAATGGGTGAGATATAAGAGATTTACCATTTTCTGCTGTCAGTAGTTTTCCTGGTTGTGGTTGTACTTCTATTTCAGCAGATGGGTTGGTTTTTTTAAAATAATAATTTTTATTATGCCCAAAACAAAAGGGAGGAAATCTCATAGAAGATTGAATGGTATCAGTCCAGCACTGTCAAACATCCATGCTACTTTATTGGATGCTCTGTGGGTCATGGGGATTTATGATGAATTGGGCAAAGTCCATCATGACTAAAACAGATCAGGACAAAATATGGGAGAAGACACATCTAATGACATTTCACCACTTTAAAGTTGGAAGAATTGTGGTTATCTCCTTTTAATGCTGTATTTGGAAACCATGTGATTATTAACTCTGGTGGCTTCCCATAGGCACTGCTAATGCTAAGTGATAGAGCAGATGCAACCGATTATGCCTTTGCTGAGAGCATCCGTTATTCTGATGCATCAAAGGAGACTTTAAAGAACTGACACCTTCATATAATCCTGACAGGTGTCTAATCCCATTGCCAGCTGTTTCCTATGGTTTGCAGGGGTATATGAAGCAGAGATATTTCTTTCTTCCTACTGCCTGCCAGTACGAATTGGTCAAGGGTATGATCTTACACAGAGGAAATGGAAAGAAAAATACAAGAACTGCTTTGCAAAAGTCAATATGAAGTGCACGTTTCTTTGTGCTTAGTTAGCAAGCCTAAGGCACTCGAATCTATGCTGTGGCATTAGTACTGTACATGTCAGTTGACAAGGCTTGCAATTTTCCAGACTCCTCCACCTTATAGCTGCTCATTAATTACCTTCAGTTGTCATCTGGTAGTGCAAATAGGGTACAATTGTTTAGTCTGCATCTTGGGTTAATATCTGGGAGCAGCAGAAGATGGAAGGTTTCCAGAACTCTGCTGCATAAAATGTTCTCTGCTCAAATTGCTTAGCTTCAAAACCAATCACCAACCAACCATCCCAATGGCATGTTTCCCCTTCTTGTCATGTGACTTTGTCAGCTGAACTTTCTTTGAAGCTGTTGTGACATTATCCCAACTGATATTCATAAAAATAATACACACACACCCCAGTCTAGCATAGTACAATCTAAATGTTGATTGCAGATTCTTCCATCCTTTTAGAGCACAATTGGAAAGTGGCTTGGAAGATGTCACCTTCTCTGCCAGGCTCCTTGAAGTGCCAATCACACACTGAAGTCTGGACTGCCTTGCGGAAGGGCTTTTTATTTTTCAACATGTAGATCCTGCCTTTCCTCAAAGGACTTCAGACACACCACTCTGTCCTCACAGCAGTTCTGTGAGATAGGCTAGGCTGAGAAACACTGACCTACCACAGGCTTCCTGGTGAGAGATGTCACACTTCACGCAACAGCTGAATTCCACTGGACATTCCCACTAAGGGAAAACTAAGGGAGCCATATATCCCAGATAGGCTAGGCTGAGAAACACTGACCTCCTGGTGAGAGATGTCACACTTCACACAACAGCTGAATTCCACTAGACATTCCCACACTAAATATGCAAAAAACTAAGGGAGCCATATATCTCTAAACATAACTGGATGCATGCTGGGAATTCACAACAATTCATGGCTTTCCAATGTGTATCTTAAGTATGGTGGGAAATACAGACCATTATAGCACCAGTATGGTTTAACCAATGAAACATAAGAGGTCCATTTCTTGATTCAGCCCATTTGGGACCATTATGTCCAATCCCAGTATCCAATAACATTCTTTCTGTGTAAATAGTCTATTAATTTCCACATGTTGATATTTGGCATCTTAATATTTATAAATAATTTTAAAAAATCATCCAGAGAATGCTGCTTCTATAACCAGTGTTCCACAAGCAGGGCGTCTCTAATTTGATTCTTAATTCTGGAGCGATGTTCCATAATTCTAATTTTGATTGGTCGACTGGTTTTGCCCACATAGAAATATTTACATACATATATTAAAAGATAAATATAGTTCCTACTATTACAATTAGAGATATGTCTCAGTTGATATGGTGATGTTAATAATGGGTGGGCAAACTCCCAAAATTCTAAACGTAGATGGCAAATGGAGCAATTTTTGCATTTACAATGACCCCTTGTTGAATGTGAATCCCATTGGTGTCTATCTATATCTGCTCTAATAATGCAGTCACGTATACTCCACCCCCTTTTAAATCCTATAAGAGGTTTTTCTCCACAACCTGCAATATGCTGGACTATTGGCCAGTGGTTATTAATTGTAGATTTAATATGATGGGAGGGCCTGGTTCATGGGGTTGCGAAGAGTCAGACTCAACTGTGGGACTGAACAACAACGAATACGATGGGGCAAGTGGTTGAATTGCATAGTGCGTGTTATATGTTTGCTACCTGTTTGTACCCATTTCTCAAACAGTGTCTCCCTTTGGATATGATACGCTCTTTCCCTTGCTTTTGTGTCTCCCTTTGGATATGATACGCTCTGTCCCTTGCTTTTTTATAATGTCTAAAGGATAACCCCTATTCCTTATTTGGCTGCTTAGGGTCTGGCATTCAAGTATGTAATCCTGAGAAACACTACAGTTGTGTTTCATTCTTAAAAAATGCCTGTAGGGCAAATCATTTTTCAAGTGTGGTGGATGATATGAACCATAGTGCAAGTTCCTATCAGTTACCTCGTGAAAGATTCTAACTGCCAAGCAGTTATTTGATGTTTTATACACAATTGTATCTAGATAGTTAATAGCATGTCTTCCTGCTTGGTATGCCTGGTTTTGAGGGCTCCTGTCTACTGCCGGTTCAAAGCAGACTGCCCAACAGAGCCCGCCAAGCAGCTGACCCTGCATGTAGAACTCTCCCCACAGGCTCCTCTGGTGCTCTCTTCAGCAGTTTGGTGGAATAGCCCCAAAAGAGCCCCAGCTGAGCCAGCAGGGAGAGTGCCCCCCCTCGGCTGTTTTGCTGGCTGTCTTCTGGAGCCCCTCTAAACACCCCATTTAAAGGAGCTGTAGAAAAAGCCCAAAAACAGCTGAGCGGCAGAATCAATCTGCTCCAGCCCCATAGCTGTTGTTTGGGTTTGCTGGTAATTCCCGAACATATCTGGGATTTTGGGGGGATTTTTTCCAGTTCTCCTAAAAAATCCTGGATACATTTGAGATACCAAAATATACCCAAAAAAGTATCAATAAGGTGTTTTTTGGGTATATTTTTGGTTGGGTAGACCCAAATGCACACCCCTAGTTAGGACTCCAGCTGTTGTTAAGACTATGTTGTTCCCTGGCTTGCTGTTCTGCACATTAAAGAAGGTTTTGAAGATCCTGAGTTGGCCTTGACTGGCAATTTGAGGGAGAACTGGAGGAGATGGGAGCAAAAGCTTCGTTTTAACCTCACAGTATCCTATGCAATAAACAAACCGGAAGAGTACAAGATTGCAATTCTACCGCACTACATTGGTGATAAGGCTTCGGAAATGATACCTGTGAATGGGCTATAATCACTCACCACTGTCTCAGGCAACCCAAAGCTGGAAAAAGTAAGGCAGAGTTTTGTAGTAGCTTCAGCTGTAGTAGAGAATATTAAATGATCTTTAATCCATCTGGAAATATATCAATTATTATCAAGAACATTTCCCCTATAAATGGACCAGAAAAGTCTATGTGAAGTCTGGTCCAGGGTCATTATAGCCATTCCTATGGATGCAGAAGTGTTTTAGAAGGTGCATGACAGTTGGACTGACACACTCCACATTTCTGCACAACTGCTTCAGTCTGTCCATTTGTCCAAGGCCACTACACATAACTACAAGCCAGCCCCTTTATATATACAATGCCAGGATGTACTTCGTGTAGCACTTGAGGTTGACTCTATATCTACTCTGGACTACTCATACTGCTCTACTCTGGACAGGTAGACTCTATATCTACTCTGGACTGGCCCCATACTGCTCTACTCTGGACAGGTAGACTCTATAACTACTCTGGACTACTCTAATAACAGGCATCCACCCTGGATACTTACGGACTTCTTACATTGATAAATGGGCTACAGATCTGTACCCCTCTCAGTCCATCCATTTGTAACCATCACACTCTAGACAAAAGTGGATCCTGATCAATCTCTGTTTAAATATTGTGGCATTTATCAGAGAGTTGTGCCCGCAGCATTCAGCACAATTAGAAGAATGGTTTCAGCAGGCGGTAGACTATTTGGTACTGTGGACTATCTGGTAAAGGCTAAGGGCATCAGCATTACACACAGCATGTCCTGACTTGTACTCAAATTAGTAGTCATAAACAGACAGTGTCAGGGCCCATCTCTGGAATATAGCAGATGATATAGCGGGTACTGGTTTGTTCTTTCCCAACAGACCCTGAAGGGGTTTATGACCTGAAAGTATGGGGAAATGTCTGCCATTGAGATAAGAATGGTATCTCTTTACTTAAAAAAAGAAAAAGAACCAACAAAAACCCACTGCTAGTCCTTCATATTCTAATTGTGAATAGTTTTTTGCTGCTGGGGCCAGAGATCTTGGTGCACAACTCATGGGGCATCTTGTGGGCTAGCCCTGGCTGCGGTCCATATTAGGAGAGATTACTAGACAAAATATTTTTTTTATGGCTATCATAGTAATTCAGGAAGGTGGATGACTTCAAAGGTTTCTTTGCTTCTAAAAAGCTGTTTATTGTTCTTGACCCCTATGGATTTTTACCCCTTTCTGTAAACTTTTGTGTAATGGGGCCAGTGCTGATGCCAGATTTGGTTTTTAAAATGTATCATAATAATTTAGTAAACCCAGAAAAAGTTCCAACTTCAGTTATAATCAGGGCTTTTACCTCTTTTTTTTTGTTTGTTTTGAAAAAGAGGTGCTGGAACTCTCAGGAGGGAAAATAAGCTTTCAGTCTGTATACTGAAAACTCATGAACTTTTAAACATTTTTAAAAGAATTTTGCCGAAGAGGTTCCAGAACTCCATTCCAGCGCACTTCCTCAGAAAAAAAGCCCTGGTTATAATACTGATTTTGGTGATGGTGCCTTTGCAGTGGCACATACTTTTTTCTCTACTGGTTGTAAACCTGCAATGTTATGTCCCAGATGTACAACTTCAGAGGTTTAGAAGGCACACTTTTCCTTCTTAAGGCACATACTGGCAGATGAGAATTTTGTCAGTACTTTATCTAAATTTTGCAAGTGTTCTGCCTCAGTTTCTCTTGTAATTAGGATATCATCAAAGTCATCAACAGACATGGGGCATCCCTTGGAACAGAATGTCGATAACTCTTTGAAAAATCCCTGGAGCCACTGAAGCCCCAAATGAGAGTTGGTTGTAATGGTGCAGACCCTTAGAAGTATTTATTGTCACAAAGAGTTTTGAACTATCCACAAGGGGGATTTGCCGGTATGCACCACTTAACTCCATTTCTGTGAATGTCTTTCCTTCAGCTAGGGTCGGCAGCCACAGGCAGCCATTCTGCACTATAGAAGGCCCTTATTCATGTTTCTTGAAACTCCCATATATCTGATCTAAGAGCTGAAATACATTTCCAACAGTGATGAGACTGGCTTGTGGTGACATAGCTGCAGCAAGTATGTCATTCTGGTAACTCTGTAAAGTTAAGGGTAGGCTTGATTACTGGACTGTGAGATGTGACCCCATAACAACAACTTTAACAGGAGAGAAGTACTTTCTCCCACTTGTTACCTGGGCTCAGAGATCCTAAGCTAGTAGTAATTCTATAAGGTTAATTGTGAAATATTCCCTTTTTCTATGAAGCCTTTGTTTTAACTCTTTAATTCTCATCCTCAAATGTAACAAGATTTAAATACATTTAACCACTCTTGTTAACAGTCCTTTGCTATTAATTTATTTAAAAACATGTATAATACTCAAGATGGCTAACAGCAAAAGAAAAAAATTATTATATAAAAACCTCAGCAGACTTACTCATATAAAATATAAAAAACTATCCACAAATCTCCCTTACTATTATTACTTCCCCTGTTATGTTTTTCCCCTCAATGTTGAAATTTGGACAATAAGCTGTTTTGGGACAGGACATGCCTTTTTGCTTTAACTGTAAAGTTGTACAAAATCTCTATCATTTTGACTGGAGCATGTTGATATCGATTAAACGGAACATTCCCTTGAATTTTTAACTCCCTACAAAAGTTAAGCTAACTGGTGATGGCATTCCCCCCATATGGGGTGTGAGCATGTTGTATAATTAATTGATTAGTTATTCATTTGTACAAATAGAGATGTCTTCTCCAGGTTACTTTGTCTTGTATGAATTATATCCTGCGATATATGCTATATCTGTGGTGCTCTGTATTCCAGAAAACTGCTACTCTCCTCTTGCCCAGATTGTGAAATTGTATTATAGTGTCACTCAACACTATCACTAAAGAATGCTGCTTGGTTCTCACTTCATTACTCAACTTAGAACAAGGTATTTACATTTATTTTGAAAACCCTTCCTGTGGTTTAAATGACATGCTAGTCAGGGCCGGCCCCAGCTTATTTTGCACCCTAGGTGAGGATTCCTTCTGGTGCCCTCCCCATGCGCCGCCCCTCCCCCGTGTGCCGCCCCCCGCAATGCCAGTAGCTTAGAAATGCCAGTAGATCCCGCGCCCGGGCGCCTTGCAAATGCGGTGCACTTAGGGGAGAGCCCCCCAGGGGCTGGTGAGGGAGGGCTCCCTGCAGAGTAGGGTCAGGGTGGCCCGGGTCTCCTCGCCTCGGCCTAGTTCTAGATGGAAATGTGTTTGTGTGTGTGAGAGAGTGAGCTACACTGATGACATGTAAACTCCAATAATAAACTCCTCGCTGCAGAGGACAAGGAGGAGCGGCATCAGGAAGGAGGGTGCCTCCTGCACCACCCAGGCCAGGTGGGCCGGCACCGAGCCACCCAGCAGCGCCGACAAGTAGTGCCCATAAGGCACGCAGAAGGTGCGCCCCAGAATCACCGCTGCCATGCAGCCCACCAGCCCGTAGCTCAGCAGCTCCAGTGCCCCCTCCTCCTCCGGCCCGGACAGCCGCCACCAGAAGGCCACTGACCACACCAGCTTGCTCAGTGCCACCACCGCCTCCATCGGCGCCCGCCTGTGGACCTGTCAGAGGCTTCCCGCCCAAGAGCGCAGCAGCCACGCCTTGGGTGGGGGCCAATGGCTGCCCTGCCCACGGGGGGAAATGGAGGGAGGGAGGGAGCTGGCAGCCGTGAAGCACTGCACAGCCGGCACGAGGGAATGTGAGCTGGGGACCAGCCAAAGAGGCCCCGGCCATTGGGCGAACTTAACCCCACTGCCACCACCACCTGGGTCCATCTGGTGCCACCACCAAGCCCCGAAGGCGGGCAGGCGGTTTTTTCCATGAGGCCCCAATGGCTTCACCAGCGCCACCACCTCGGGCTTGGGCGGCCTCCGCTGCCACCGGCGGCGGTCAGCGGTCACCCGATCAGGGAGAGGGCTTTTGGCAGGGGGGGCTTTTAGCAGGGGGAGGGCAGGTGCAGTTTGGTGTCCCTAAGGGCTGGCGTACTCTAGGCGAATACTTAGTTCACCTAGTGAGCGACCTGGCACTGGTGCTAGTATATGAGGTAGCCTAATCCTACAGCTCAGCTTTTTGCCATAGCATGGAGAGCTCAGATAAGACTGGACATAAATGGTTGGATTCAGAGTAAATTGACAGTTTCCACTGATTTCCCCCTTCCAGCTGGAGGTCCCCTGTCCTCCCGCAGCAGCACTTTGTGGAGATCGGTGGGCTTCATTGGGAGTGGAGAGGCAGGAAATGTCCATTCCACAATGGAAAATTTAGTCTGGATCCAAACCAACAGTCTTCCAGACTGATCCAGCAACTTAGTCTTCAAGGGCACTTTAAATGTTTGAGGAAAGAGTAATGAAGGCATGGCTGGTGAGAGTAGAGGGGAGCAGGATGTGTAAGCAGACAACATTCTAATTTGATATGCAGTGCGAATAGATCAGAGGCAGAATGAAGGATCCAAGAATAATTTCTTTGGACCAAGTGCAGTCTTTTAATCCATCTACCCTCATGATCCCATACCATACATACAATCTCATGAGTCAAAATGGTGGGGAGGGGAGGACTGTTTTATCTTGAAATGACATGAATGGACCATATCATGGTAAGAGATGTGCAGCCCAGCCTTGCCCCTAGTGTATTCCTAGGTCCGGCTGAATGTATCTGTTCCCCCTGCCTAGCTCGTTCCAGGATAGTACACACTGCTTCCTATTTAGCTGAGCCCATTGCTTCATAACAGCTGAAACAGAGCCACTGTTTGTGCTAAGTTGTGGAGGAGCTATAGCCATTTAATAGTGGTGAATTTCTAAATTTTTATTGTGAAGTAATGCAGTGTCCCAACACACCTTCCTGATGCCCGCAAAAAAAGTGAAAGGGAAGTTTGCTTAGTTCTTTATATTCTGCATTCTGCATGCTGGTTTAATGTGACTTGAACAGAGATGAAGGATTACTTCAAGTGCAGCTAGTCGTGTGGCATAGCCAGGCAGTGGTTTCATGGTGGTCTTGAGACACCTGTTCATGCTTAATTGAATCGCCCTGAAGCTGACCTTCCTCTGACATCTGTTTTTGTGTTACAGCCAAGTAAAGTAGGATGCGGTTTCAACTAGACCAGTGTCTGGCACCTGTTATTTTATTATTTATTATTAAGATTACATCAGCATTCACATCCTATATGCTAGCTGCTGTCCAAACATGGAAAGATGAGCTGGTGTTTCCCTCAAAATGTCTAAAAAAAGATGAAACATAAATAGCTTGGAAGTCCCATGACTGTTTAGCCATGGCTTAAGAAAACAGCCACTTTCTCCAAGCACAATGCACTTTCCCCATTTTGAAAGGATTCAAAATGTCAGTGAGAAGGATCAAGATGGAGACTTTGGTTAGGATCCAGCACAGAAAGGCAGCTGTTTGCATGCTTTCAGATTCCGTAGGGGACCACCAACACAAGGATTTTTCTCAACTACTGAAACTCTTGATTCAGTCTGTTATTGCACACACTACAGGGGATTTCTTTGTCATTTATTACTCCCTATATTTTCCTCTTCCATGTCCCAATTCTTTCAAAGGTTGGCTTTTGACAATTTTTTTTGTTAAGTAAACTTACAGAGATAATGTGCTGGCTGTTGGCACACTGTCATTAATGACCTCAGGAAACCACTTCTCTTCCAGCATTATCTGTGCTTCTGCCTGGCTGCACCGTCCTTGCATTTTCTGACCAATGTCTATCTGTTCCACTTCAAGTTCTGGCCCAAAGTGCACACCTGAACCTGAGCTCTTGCAAGACCTTTCTGCTCTCATCTGGCCATCTTTAGCATCCACCATTCTAGTCAAAGGCAGAGTTGATTGATTTAAATAAAGGTAATGTAAATCAATACATTGGGGGCTGTGGTGGCTCAGAGGTTAAGATGCTGAGCTGCAGACCAGAAGGTCTGTAGTTCGGCAGTTCAAGACCCTAGTGCCACGTGATGGAGTGAGCTCCCATCTCTGGCCCCAGCTCCTGCCAACCTAGCAAGAAATTGCAAGTAGATAAATAGTACCGCTTCGGTGGGGAGGTGACAGTGTTCTGTGCACCTCGGCATTTAGTCATGCCAGTCACATGACCATGGGAATGTCTTCAGACAGCACTGGCTCTTCGGCTTGGAAACGGAGATGAGCACTGCCCCCTAGAGTTGGATTTGAGTAGCTTTCAAGCAAGGGAAACCTTTACCTTAATGTAAAGCATTGGTTTAAATTGTGATTTGAATCACTAAGAGAAAGTAAGGTGGCTAAGAATTAGATAATTGATTTAAATTGAAAATTTCTATTTGTTGTTTAGATAACTTCCTAAATAGAAGTACATTCTAATAGGCTGCTACAACCATAAAACATATTGATTTAAATGTGAACAGAGCATTTATACAACATTATGGCCTTCCTAAATAGTTAATTTTTAGTGTCTTAGAAAACAATCTCACCATCATCATTGATAGTCCTTCTCTCTCCTTGGGACCCAAGGTGGATTACAAGTATGATTTAAAAAAACTTTGCAGTCAATCAGTAAGCAGATTACAAGAGATAACCTTTGAACCTAACAGCAAAGATTCTTAGTAAGACAAAATAATATAATTGGGCTGAGATTGTAGAATGGGGGGGGGGAGAAAAACGCATGCAAAGAAACAAAAAATAAGTGTAGGAAAGATTTCTCTCTAATAAAAGTCACCTCCTGAACCATTATACCACAGCTTTGTGTCTTCTACAAGAATGCTCTTTTGAACCATTCTGTTTTGCATACTTTAAAAAGTAAAGGTAAAGGTTCCCTTGCTTGAAAGCCAGTCAAATCCGACTCTAGGGTTGCAGTGCTCATCTCCATTTCAAAGCCGAAGAGCCAGCGCTGTCTGAAGACGTTTCCGTGGTCATGTGGCCGGCATGACTAAATGCCAAGGCACACGGAACGCTGTTACCTTCCCACTGAAGTGGTACCTATTTATCTACTCACAATTTCTTGCTTTCGAACTGCTAGGTTGGCAGGAGCTGGAACTAGAGACGGGAGCTCACTCCGTCATGCGGCACACTAGGGTCTCGAACTGCTGAACTACCGACCTTCCACAGCCTGCAGTTCAGCGTCTTAACCACTTGAGCCACCGCATACTTTGCAAAACAATAAAAAGTGTAGGTGCCTTCCTAATAGCCTCAGATAGACCCTTCCACAATGTAGCAGTTACCACGGATAATATCCATGGACAGATAGTGGCCAATATTACCTTTTTGCAAGGTGGTACCTTCAGGTGGCTTTGCATAGATGAGCAGAGCTGTCGCAGTCCTGCTGGCACGTGGGTCCAAAGCCTTTAAGGGCTTTGTAGGTGATGGCTAGCACCTTCAATTGAACCTGGTAACTGATCAGTCACCAGTAGAGTATCTGCAAAAAGAGAGTGATCTGCAGACTCTGCTTGGTGCCCAGTAGTAATCAGGCCGCAGCATTCTGTAAAGACATTCCAAGTTGTCTTTAAGGGCAGACCTATTTTGGTCTTCCCAAAATTCCCAACAGGCATTTGAGGACAGTAAATGAAGGGGTGGTGGTGGCAATTACCCAACAGGCACCCCTTAAGAGGGTTTGGGGGTGTAATGTATTCAATAGCTGCCATTGAATGCATAATGTGTATGTAAATCACCTCGTTGAAGTGTCATGTAAAGCTTCGTCCTGGGCTAGGATCCAAATTCCTCCAATCGTATTGGAAGCCCAGGAAGAACCAACCAATCAGGTACCAGCAAGCTCCTTGAGCGGGAACGTCTATGATTCAGGCCCGTAGCCTGCAAGGGGCCCTGGGGGCCCGCCCCCCCACGGGTTTTGCGGGGCCCCTCCCCGATCACATGTCATGTGACCCGACGGCTCCTGTGCAGCCCGTCCCAGTCTGGGGAGCGAAGGAGCGAGGGGGGGGCGGGTAGAGCGAGCGGCGAGAGGAGCTGCGGCAGCACTTGGAGCTCCTCCCGCCAAGGTCCCCAAAGGCACCGTGGAAGTTTTGGTGCGTCCCGCCGTGCACACGCGCCTCCCCTCGCCGCCGCTTCCTGCCTCCCTCTGCTCACTGTGGGGCCACCGCCAGCCCAATCAGCGCCCCCAAGCAGGAAATCTGGTGTGAATCCTCGGCGGCGTCTGGGGAAGCGTGGCCTTCCACCCGAAAAAGGAAGCCGCTCTTCTAAATCCTCCCCCCCGGTCTTTGGGGCCCCAAGTCCGTCCCCCTCATGCGGAGAGACCCCTCGGGGCTCCCTGGACCTCGGAGCGCCCACTCCCGGAAACCCGAGAGCCCCCCTCAGTGAACCCCAGCGCACTCCCAGGATGCCCACAGCACGTGTATCTCATTAGGCATCCCGGAGGGAGAAGCCGGAGCGTTTTCCCAGTGCGTAAGATGAACTGCAGCTCTGCCAGGCGATCCAAACTTGGGCAGGGTTGGGCATCTGACAGACGGGGGGAGACGGGAAGGGCGCCCGGGCCCCATCCAGCCCCCAGGGGTCTTTGCTCCGAAGTCAGCCCTCCTGAACTCTGTTGCAAGGAGCATGCGTGCTTGGGGAGGTGGGGATGGCGCGGGGAGGCGGCTGGCCCGGCTGAGCCGCGGCAGAGCACAAGCGGGGGACTCTGGCTCCTTCTGCGCGCTATGCAGGCGTGGGAACTGGGAAGGGGGAGGCGGCGGAGGAGACGCGGCGGCAGCAGCAGGGTGATGCCCAGCCAAGGGAGGGAGCTAGCCGGCCGGCAGGATGGCTTCGACGGGAGGCAGCCGGAGCAGCAGGGAGCCCCGAGCACCCCCTCCACAGCAGCAACAGCAGCAGGAGGCCTGCTTAATCCTCCAGGCCCCGCCGGGAGGTTGGCATCAGCTCCACAATGTTGGTGTTGTGGTGGGCCCCCTGAGAAAAACATGGGCCCCTGAGAAAAAAGTGATTAGCTACGGGCCTGCTCCCCAAAATGGAGGCATGTCCCCAGGGAAAGCTCAGGGATACCATCTCATCTAGTTTGACCCTCAGGAAATCTGTGACAGTAGGTGGTGATTATAAAGCTTCAAGAGCAATAGGCATGTATGCGGGAAAGCATTTTGCTAAATCTCAGGGGGTATGAAACAAGTCCCTAGCCATCTTGATCCGTGTTGGAGTTGTGTTCGAGTTGTTGAATAAAGTTGGACCTTTGCTGAATCACTCTCCGACTACTTTGTTAAGCGAGCGACTTAACAGGGGGAGCATTGAAGGAAATGGCTGGGGAAGGCTGGGCCTCCTTCACACCCCATCCGACCTCTGGCTCTCTTGGCTGCTCACTGGCATGTTCTGGATGCAGGAGAGAGAGGGTGAACTCCTAACAGTCTGGGAGGAAATTATTTCATGAACATAAGCAGAGTCCCGCTGGATTGGACCAAAAATCAATTTAACCCAGCATATGGTTTCTACCAGTGGTCATCCAGATGTTCTCACAAGCCCATAAGCAGGACACAGAGATTCTTAATGGCCACATATGGAATCTTTTTTACTACCTGCACCCACCCACCCAGGAAAGGTTATTGTGTACAGGTAGGTGCTTCTCCTTTTCAAAATCTTCTTTTCTGTTTTAGCCCGCCCCTTCCTTTTACAGCTGCTTTTACGACTGCCCTGCCACATCCCACAAAATAAGTAGATAGTCTCAAGAAGCGGTAGCAAGAGCCAGTGTTAGTGACTGGCTAGATCATTGTTCTCTGTAAGATGGAAAGCAAATGTCCACGCTGTGGGTAGAATCATAAATGTGAGAGTTTTGAGCCCGTTGCAGAGATCAGGGTCTTCCCAGGCACAGCATGAGAATGAAAGGTTAGTGAGACGGGATGAGCGGATGGGGTCCAGGATGATGACGTAATATGAGCAAGGAAACTTGTGCTTCATGACAGACAGTTATTTTCCACATCGTTTTTTCTCTTTACATAGTTTTTTCCTTTGCCTTTCATAAGTTCATAAAAGGGTAATAAATTCAGTCTGAAGAGCTGATTCAGATTTCCTTTTAAACCGGGTTATTTTTAAAAGGAACGTAATATTCTGAAACTTTTTAAAAGAGTGAATCCCAACTTTTATTATTAATCAGTTCCTTATTCACCCTGAGGGTAGGCACTTTTGATCTCTCTCTTTCTCCCTCTGTCTCTCCAGCACTTCCTAGTATGGCAAACTGGGAGGACCGATGATACATGACATGAAACATAACTGTGAGCTACCCTGCCCATGTGATTGGGTCTTAGGCATTACAGCCACACTGTAGTGTGAACCCATGGAAATGTGGCCCCCGTCGTGAGATCCTACCATTGAAAGGGTACTTCGGCTGTGTCATCTTGTGTAAACAACTTTAAGATTTATCCAGACTTGTGGACTGTCTGGTTGCTTTGGATAAACCAGAGGCTGTTTAGAGAAGAGAGGAAGTACTGTACACAAATCTGATTCATGAATTAGAAAAGTGCTATTCATTTCAGTAGTGCTGTTTGGCTAGGTTCAGAGAACAGTCTCACTGGAACGCTTACCGACAGTTCCCTCCTCAGTGCTGACATCTGCAAACTGTGTATGTTGGGGTTTGGTCAACACTAGCGGTGCTACTTTCGACAGCTCCAACTGAGCTGCTGTACCCAGACTCATTCTCTTTCAGCTGGGGAAACAGGAACATTTATCTGAGTTTCACATTTAGGCAAAATGTGGCAGGGCTTTTGGTAGTGGCACTATTGTTGTGGGATAGCCTCCCTAGAGAGGTTGGTCAAGTTACCTAATCACAATTTTAAGCTGTGTTATAAACAAAAGCTTTTTGTTAACCCAAATATTTTTTCCTCTGGAGTTCATGTTTATTTTTTATTGCTGTTGATGTTTTATTGCTGTTGATGTTTTAAAATACTGTTATTGTAACTTTATGATTTAATTTTGCGTTAATCACCTGGAATGCCCTTGGACAGAAAGCATACCTGTACAAATAAATATACAGCATTCAATTAGTCATTTTGCAGAACTAACGTCAAATCACGCATTTGAATTTCTTTCAGATAGTTTTGCTAATTGCTGATCTTTCAGATTGTTTTGCTAATTTCTGAACATTTGTGTAGTGCTTTGGGCAAAATGTGGATAAAGAAGTTCAAAACTTTGGAAAGTTTCACTGGGTAAACTTCATCTGGCAGTCTAATCTTCTTAACAGGGTTGTTGGGAGATAAAACAGGAAAATCTTTTGATAAACACCACTCTGAGTTTGTTGGATGAAAAGCAGGATACAAATATTTATTTAATTTATTTGTATGTTCTTTATCTCTACTTCCAGCTCCTGCCAACCTAGCAGTTCGAAAGCAAGGAATTGCAAGTAGATAAATAGGTACCACTTCGGTGGGAAGGTAACAGCGTTCCGTGCGCCTTGGTGTTTAGTCATGCCGGCCACATGACCACGGAAATGTCTTTGGACAGCGCTGGCTCTTCGGCTTTGAAACGGAGATGAGCACCGCAACCCTAGAGTCGGATTCGACTGGCTTTCAAGCAAGGGAACTTTACCTTTACCTTATGTTCTTTATAGTCTTTCTTTCTCACCGAGACTCAAGGTGGATTACACAATGTAAATCAATGCAATCAGGATGATAAACCTAATCAGCAATTTGATAGGACTAGGAGTGAAAAAATTTGAAACAAAGTTCTCTTCTGAACAAAGCATAAGTACTAAACATGACATATTAAACAATCCAGAATATACTATTACATCAGTAGGGATACAGTGCATTTTCCTGGACCAGTCTGTTATGATGTGGCCCTATTTCCTTTATGAAAATGCCCTCCTGAAGATTTCTGTTTTACATAGTTTGCGAAATGCCTGGAGTCTTGGAGCTTTCCTGACCCCTCAGGCAGGCTGTTCCAGATGGTGGGGGTCACTACAGGGAAGGCATGTGTATGGGCAGCTGTCGATCTTGCCTATTTGCATGGTGGCATCTGCAAAAGGCCCTGCTCAGATGGGCAAAGTTGTCATGGTAGGATATAGGAGAGGTGGTCTTGCAAATATGATAAGTAGATAAAAAATGGATGCTCTTTGCTGAACTATATTTTGAACTGGCATTCTTCACTGACCCCATAGATCACACTCTATTTATACAGCCATGGTGTACTATACTAAGCAGGGGTCATTTCGTAGAAAAAGAGGTGCAGGAGCTCATTAGCATAACTCATTATGGGGGGGAGGTCTCAGGGGGAAAAGCACGAGGACAAAAGGCTTATTTGCATATGCCACACCCCCTGACATCACCAGAAATGTGTCAGAAGGCAACACCCACCGCTCAGGCTCCACTGGACTGTTTTGGATTACTAGCTATTGGGGGGGATGGAGGACGTGCAGATCTGTCCTCGCAGAGGAGGGAGAGCTTGTACCTGAATAAAACTTGGTCTTAAAGGTGCTACTGGACTGTTTTGGACCGGGCGGGGGGCTATGCAATTTACCTGGCTGCTTCTTGCTCTGACTGAGGGCTGCTGGGAGCAGGGGGTGGGGCTTGTTGCATGTGCCCGCCCCCTGGGCTCTTTACTTCCAGAGCTCCGCTCCTGTGCGCTCCTGCAGGAAATGACCCCTGATACTAAGACATGTTGATTAGGGGACATTGGCATTAGGAAAGGAATAGGATATCTCTGCCCCCACATCAAACTGCCATAAGGGCAAAGCAACCGTTTATCTCCCTTGTTCTCAGATCTCATTGGGATGATGGGTCAAGGAGCGTACAGGTAGCTCCACAAATCGGATGTGGATCAGGGAGAGTGTCATCTGCTAGGGAGGGAGCACTTGGTGTTGTCTGGAGGGGAAAAGAGGCACTGGCTGTTTCAAGATCCTACCCTTGTACCCATTCTCCAGGTGTCAAGGAAGGCTGCACTTTGAGAGCCAATGAACCTGCATGCCTATTTTTAAAAGTTTTAACATGAAAATACCATTAGAAAATTAGCTTCCAAACAGCCATTGGAAAAGGAAAAAGAATGCTTTAATAAGCAAGATGAATAGAATTCATATTTTAGGTGAGATTGTAAAAATTATGACGAATAACAGCTTTGCTTGAATATATTGCTATTTCCAGTTATCCAATTTCATATTGGTAACTTAGAAATCTTCTGCCTTTCCTGCTAAACGTTCCTATAGACACAGAAAATGAAATCCACGTAATATAGGCTATGGTCTGATTTACTGACTCTTGGTTTATGCCTGAATTTTAATGGATGGTATAGAGTGGTACCTGTACTGCAATCGAAACCTTTCTTGTCTCTGTCTTTCTGCCTCTTCCTTTCAATGCTCTCCACCAATGAGGTAGCAACCAAAGGTCACCATCATCATGAGGTATCAGGGAATTTTCTCTCGGCTTTGGCTTTGTGGCAATAGGATGATGGAGAGCAGTGTCAGGCAAATTGTCCAATTAAAGTGTGTAATGAAAACCATGCACCCTTCTCTAAGTCTGTGTGTTTGCTTAACTTGCACACAGCACAACCATTTGTTTTTTCTCCTAGTAAGATTATTTGTACAATACTGCAG
This sequence comes from Gekko japonicus, assembly GCF_001447785.1. Classification (NCBI taxonomy): domain Eukaryota; kingdom Metazoa; phylum Chordata; class Lepidosauria; order Squamata; family Gekkonidae; genus Gekko; species Gekko japonicus. The sequence continues at coordinate 53,598 of NW_015166508.1, forward strand.
AGGCCTGCTTCTTATCTTGTTGATTTCCTGCTTAATCTGAAAAGCGATCTACTTACAAGAGTGCAGGGGTGACAAAGTATTTACCCTATGAAACACACAATTCATACTTTTTACATAGCCCAAATCAGACTCAGCTGTGCAGTTACTCTACAACAATTAATGCTGTGATTAATATATCTGTCAGTATTGTGATTCAGAAATCATGGTGTGGATACTTATTGATACTTATTATTTTAAAAATAAAATGCAAAAAGGTCCTTTAGGCATGAAGACATGTTGACGATTGTTCTCTAAAAAGTCTTGAGCATGAGAAATCCTTCTTCCAGACATCATTTTGGACATGTGGGACTGGTAGATTGTGCATGGAGTGTAATTTGGTTAGATAAAGTGTTACACACATGGCTTCTAGGCTGGTTTGTTTTCCTGTAGATTCTTCTTTTAGCCAGAGCCGGGTGTTGTGTACCAGCTGAATCCCTAGCTGACATCCCTCAGGATCTTTTGCAGGCTTGACTTGTCAAGCATGCTGACTCATAAGAGACAAACTTGGCTGGAGGATATAACGTCTTTTTAATTGCTCTTTATAGATCACAACATACGGACCAATGGCCTGCTAGGGGGGGTCTGTGGACCATACGTTGGGAAATGCTGGTGCCAAAGATCACACAATGACAAGGAGTGCTGGATAATTTCACTCAAATATGACTAAACATTACACCATAAGCAGCAGTTTTCATCCAGGGTGTGCACATATAGAGGTACATAAAATTATTTCTTGGCGGCTTGGGGGAAATCAATGAGCACAATCCAGATCTGGGGGACTTTAAGTTCCATCGATAGCAACAGAGGAGATGCTGGATTCATACTGGAATGTGCCCAGTATGTTATGCAAACACTAAACATGCAGATTATTAATCTAGGGATTTATCTTGAAGAAGTTCTTCTACTGTAATACTCCAAACACGATGGCAAAAATATTTTTGGTGCTCTAGATACCAATATCCTGACTTGGATGGCCCGGGCTAGCCTGATCTCATTAGATCTTGGCTGCTAATAACAATATGAAGAAGAGATTGGATTTATACCCCGCCCTTCACTCGGAGTCTCAGAGAGGCTTACAATCCCTTCCTCTCCCTGCAAGAGACACCCTGTGAAGTAGGTGGGGCTGAGAGAGCTCTGAGAGAACTGCTCTTGAGATGACTGCTCTAAGAGAACTGTGACTGACCCAAGGTCACCCAGCTGGTTGCATGTGGAGGAGGACTGGGGAATTAAACCCGGTTCTCCAGGTTAGAGTCCGCCACTCTTAACCACCACACCAAACAGGACTGGCCCTAGGCAGCCAAGGGAGTCCAGGATTGCTATGCAGAGGCAAACAATGGCAAACCACCTCTGTTCATGCCTTGCCGTGAAATCCCTACAAGGTCACCAGTGTTGCCTCTAAGCTGAGTTAGTGTGAGCTAGCTCACAGTTTTTTAGCCTCCAGCTCACACATTTTTGTATTAGCTCAGGAAGGATGGGCTCCAGAGCAAATTAATGTATGCAGTGGCCAAATTGCTCACTCACAACTTTAATGCCAGCAGCTCACAAAGTAGAATTTTTGCTCACAAGACTCTGTAGCTTAGAGGGAACATTGAAGGTCACCATAAGACAGCTGCACTTGATGGCACTTCCTACAGCTCTTTGGTAAAATATGAAAATTGGCAAGGGTTGTTTTTTTTTGTTTGGTCTAATTTTTACAGAGCTCAAAAACTAGCTACATTAAGCATTTTAAAGATCCATTTATTCCAGTGGGAGAGGTTTATCATTTCTATGCAATTAATGGGTTATAAGAATGCTTAATTTTGGTTGGATCATATCCAGAATTTCATTTCAGAAATCCCTGGGATATCCATACCAGTAACTTTGCTTTATCAGTAATATTGTCTTCATCAAGTGGTTTCAGAACAGCATTATCTGCTTTCTATTGCCGATTTTCCCTGGAGGAGTCTACTGCTGTGAAAATGGCCAGGATCTAATAAAGTCAGCATTCTGATTTGATGAGCTCAAGTAGAAGAGCTTGCTATTTAAACAAAGGGCTTTGCAGTCCAGCAAAGTGGCAAGGGGAATAAGAACACAAAACACAAAAGGATATTATCTTAATTGTAAGATTAGCTGATACATTTCCCTGGTGGGAGATCCCTTTCCAAAGAATAGCATTTCCATAAAGGCAACGTAAGAGAAGGCCTTAAACTTAGAAAGCTTTGTTCAGCCAAAAATATCAGACTTCTGGTCAATAAAGGTCCTGTAAACCGGCACATTCTGATTTCACTAAAGCTACCCTGACTAAAGAATGAGTGGTCCTGCCAAAGATGAAACCATTCTCCCAGACCCCCCAACACCGTCCAAACATATTACTGCTGACTTGACAGAAAGGTGGAAAGTTCATGCATATTGAATTCATCTGTGCTTTCAGGTTTGGTCCATGCTTTCTGTCTGCAGAAATCAAACCCATTATTAAAACAGGATAGAGCAATGTGCAAGAGCTCACCTTCTGTTAACCTTGGGAACACTTTCTCCATTTTGGCAGAAGAAAGTAAGGTCCAGCTGAGCCACTTAGCAAGCATGTGGCCAATAACATTTCAGTGGCTGCAGAACACCTCCCCCCCCCGTGAACACCAAAACTAATGTCTGATATAGGCGTTTCATGTATTGACCTGCACCTGTCTTCCCTCTACATTTTCATGAACTGACCCACTACAAGTATGAACCTCCATGTAAAGCACCCACATCAGGTGTAATTTGCTCCTTTACAACTGAATTGTATTGCCATCTTGTTAAGTGATGGAACCCACTTTATGAAATGCAAAATTATATAGAAATCTCTTCTGTCAGATGAGGATCACCTTCCATAGGGATAATTACAGATGCTATTGAATTCTAAGGGATAATTCAGTGGCCACAATGTGAAAGAAAGTCTGCTAAACATTAATGAGTTGCATTTCTCTCTGATGTTTTACCAACTCCTACAATGAGAAACTGAATGGAAGATATTGCCTTAGCCCATCTATTTTGCCATTCTCGTTCTAGAGAATCAACAGGATCGTTGTATTACAGACTCACAAGGAATTTGTGCTGAGAACCTCTGCTTAAGACATTTTGCTTTGGACATGTGATGTGTTCTCACAGACTGCTGTAAACGTCATCAAATTAATAATGTAATTTTTTAAAATTAGGACCAATCAAAATAACACAAAATAGTAAGCAAGATTTTAGTCCTCCAGAACTTTTCTTCATTCTGGATGCCCATGGGGGAAAAAGAAAACAAAAGATGGGGAAGGGGAGAAAGATGATTCAGTCTGTCTTAGAAGAAAACACAGCAGATACCATAGATGTGCAATCTGAACCCTAAGTATGTTTACTCAGAAGTAGCCGCCTCTTCCCATATGAGCCCTGCAGCAACTTAATGATCCATTAATCAATACCTCCTGGTGGTTCCCGGTCCCAGGGATGTCCGACTTGCCTCAACAAGGGCCAGGGTTTTTTTTGCCCTGGCCCCTGCCTGATGGAATGAGCTCCCATTAGAAACCAGGGCCCTGCAGGACCTATTACAGTTCCACAGGACCTACAAGACAGAGCTCTTCCGCCAGGCTTTCAGCTGAGGCAGTGGGCGCCCACCTGCTATCGGCCTCCCCTCCAGTGACCTCAGATCCGAATGGCCACCTGGGAATAAATTGTTGAGGCACTGGTCTTTTATTGATTACTGTTTTTAGATATATTTTAACTGTCAATTTGTTGTACTGTGAATTTTATGATGGAACCCGCCCTGAGCCTGCTTGCAGGGAGGACGGGATACAAATCAAATTAAGTAAATAAATAAATAAGTCCCACTGAGTGGAATGGAGCTTACTCCAAATAAGGGCAAATAAGACTGCAGCATTAAGTAGATTAGATTTCAGGTACTACCATGTTCAGCGCACAGAGGCAGAAAATTGCTGTGCCCCCTGGAAATTTAAAAGCCAGCAGCAATTTGGATCTGTCTCCAGCACTTATTGAAGCAAGTGGACTTGTGCAAAGAAAATTGTGAAGCTACTTAGGATTTTAGGCTACACCTATCCTTCAGCTAATTTTCTGTCTGCTATAAAAAGAGAAATTTAACTGTTCAGCACTAATTACTCGTGTTATTCTCTAAGCTATAATGAAATAAGGTGTCACAGAAAGGCAACTAATTGCTGAAGACTAACAGAGTTATTGTGGTATAATATGCCGTAAGTCAGCGCTGGTAAGGCAGCCATTGCAGGGAACATAGTCAACACCTACTTTATTAAAATAAAATTAACAGCTGTTAATTAAAATAAAATTAACACATTACTGATCATGCTATATAAATGTTCTCTAAAATATGGGATGAAGGGGTCTTTATGGCTATCCAGCTACAAAGGATATCCCTCCATTCCTATAGGGGAAGAAACTCTAGATGCCTATTTCTACATGTTCACTGTCTGCTCAGCACTGGTGACATAACAAGACAACCACTGCATGTAAGGGCCAATTAGAGCATACGTAAGGAGGAATGAATTTTGCAAAAATTTTCTTTCCTCTTTCAGTGATAACACTAATATCTGAAATATGTGGCCCAGCGAAATTCTCTTAACTTAAACATTACTTTTCTCTTGGTACTGCTGAAACAATGAACTAGCAAAATTCTATGGGAAAGTATAGAAAGTGGGTCTCAATATAAATCAACTCAATCACAAAGACAGATTTTCCCACATTTAGTTTTTTATTGTATTGCACAAAGTATCTACGCAATGCAGGGACATCGCTACATTCCCTGGAATACCATCTGCTGCAGCACAATCTCCTTGGAGCATTGTGAGTAGTCAGTGCTTTCCTCTAAAACATAAAATAATCCATTGCAAAATGTAACATTTGTGTGTCAATATCAAGAACTGAAAGAACAAAGCTAAAGGATCAAATACATTTTTTTCCTGCACACGCACACAAATATACAATTTATACAAACGCTTTCCAACAAAATGTTAAGCAACAGCTTTCGGGTGCAATCCTGTGTGTATGCAGAAACTACCATTAAAAGTCTAATGTGCATAAAAATAGATTCCAGCTCCTAAAATAATTTAATTGCAACTGCAGTTTGCCACTTCATCTTTTTAGATTAGATTTTCTGAATACATTTGGGTTAGAACTGGAGGCTCAAGTAACTTCAATGGTACCATTGTATTGGCTACATATACTTTCCATAATAGTTGAACAGAAAAAAGCCATTCCCATCTGAGCACAAATCTATGCATTAACACTGAAGGATAACAGTGCAGCAAGAATGAAAAACACTGCTAATATAAAAAAACCCCATCATTCTGGGAAGGAGAGGAGTTACATATTAAGTAATGCTGAACTAATTAACATTTAACCTTCACTTCATAAATCTTCTGCTGAGCACATACAGGATCCTGGAGAAAGGAGATCCTGAAAATGAACTGAATTAACTTAGAGTTCACCCAAGTATTACATCGACAAGAAGTTTTAGTTTTTAGAAAATATTTTACATTTGGAAGAAAATTGTGTCTTTAAATCATGTCCTTTTGATGTAAAACATTTGCCATGTTAAAAAAATCATGGACATTACGTAAAAAAATATTTTGTTATAGAAAACTTGTCAACTGCAAAGAGAATTGGTTTTGTATAGAGAGTTCAACCGAGCCAAAGTTAAGCCATGTGTTTAAGTCTCCCACTGAAATCAACAGACATGAAAGCCCTATGCTATACATGTTTACTCAGAAGTAATTCTCACTGAGTTCAAGAAGTCTTGTTTCCAAGGGAGTTTGCATAGGAGGACTGTGGTCTCAAGTGCTTAGCTTTTGCTGGACGGTGTCCTTATGTTTCAGTTGTATTAAGTGAGGTGAGAAGCGCAACGTGTTCTATGATTTGTTCTTGTCCATTACATTGAGCACTTCATCCAAAAGCGAGGGCCCCAGGTCGAGCTGCAGAGACAAGAGAGGCTCAGCCAGATCTGAGAGGGATTCTTCGGATTTAACTTGAGTCTTGGTTAAATCGCATGAAAGATGGCCGTTGTCAAATAAGTCCTCTGTTTGCCATTCAGTGTATTGTTCCGAAAGGCTGGATGAATGACTGTCTCTTCCGTTAGCATAATGCGATGTTGGGACGTTCCGCTGCCATGTGATGTCATCTTTGTATATCTTCCCATTCTCCAACTGTTTGCTCTTCTCCTGCAACTTTTCTTCCATTACGGGCTCACAGCTATGCCTGGGATTCCTTAACGGCCCCAAAGAGTCCTGCTTTGAATAAAATGTCACCGGTGACAACAAGGGCAGCATGAGGGCTTGAGAACCACCGATGGCAGGAAGTGATATGGCATTTTTGAGCACTGGGGAAGGCGTTTCGGTAAACACAGAGTCAGAGGTGCTGTTTGCCCTCAGGAACTCACTGTGCCCTCCGCACTGACTGCCTGTTGTTTCTCCCTCATTCCCAGGTAAGAGTTCATAATTTCCTTGCAGAAAGGAGATGTCTCCAAAAACGTCGTGTTGTCCTTCTTTCCCAATATGAATGGTGTGGCGAAAATCACCTAGAGGTGGGCTGATCATGTCAGGAGATAAAATGTCCCTCAACTTGAATTTCTTCCCTTTCTTATTGTTGCCAGCTTTCAGGTAGATGGGTGTCTTGGCAGGCATCTTTTGGTGGTGCTTGACAAAACCTGGCTTACAAAGGAAGAATGAAAAAAGAAAGCAGTTCACAAGTATGAGGTCTTCTTCTCCAGAAAAACCTTTGTGTTTTCTTCTTCACATTATTGACCAGTGATTTCTTTCAAGTAGCAGAAGTCTGGAACGTGGAGAACTTCAGTGTAGGTTTCCGCCTCAAAGTTGTGGTTGACACTCTGCCAGGGTACTAGAGAGCTTCCTTACTTCCAGGACTTCAGAAACCTGCATGAGAAACAAAACAGATTTATTATTAACTGCTTCTTCATGGTTCAAGCAGACTCATATTTGCAAAAACAATCAGTAATGTTCCTGACAGTTCCAGCCTGCAGTTTAGCCGTATGATGCGGCTTCCCTTCATTAGGCAGGATAAAAGGAGTCATCTAACAAGAGCCAACTAACCCTTTTCCTGACTGTGTACATTTTTGAAGTCAGAGCTCCTTAGACACGGTTGCCAAACACAATTCATTTAATAAACTCACTATCTTGGTTCCTCATTCTTCCCAGTTTGTCAGTTGTTTTCTAGCTCAGTGCAAGGCAAAGCCCGCACCTCTCTGGACATTCCAAAAGCACTTCTAAACATGAACCCAAAAGTCCTGCCAACATTGAAAACAGAGATTTATAAATATATCTTTGAAATACAAAGCTGGAATATCTTTGTAGGCATACTAGGCAAGATCTAAGCTGATACTGTTTTAACACATGCCTACAAATTTTGGGGTGTATCTGGGCAATAAGTTCAAAGCGTGCCCTTACCAACCCTTCAGTCTTTGTTGCTGTCTGACAAGCCCCGATTCCAAACTAAACACCCAGCAGCAATTGACTAAATAGCAGCAGCAACGAAAAGAAGGGATGCTACAAGACATCCCCTCCCAGGACAAGAACCCGGCACATTAAGGTGGAGGACTCAGGTAGGAGGCACCAACTCAGTACATCTTAGGTGTACAGATATTGCATGTGCTTATAAATCCCCTGCCACCAAACGGTGTAAACATAAGCAGAGGGTGTAACTTTGCTTAGGACTGTAATGAATGTTATCTGTACATGATATTAGGCCCCCAAAGATCAACACAATTTGGTCTGTGCCACAATTAGAAAGAAACCAAGCTGCTGATTACAGTTGAACAGTACATATTAATTACAGGGTTATGGAATCAGGCATGTAAAAGAATATTAGGAAATGTTTGTTTTACATAGGGGAGGACAACACTGAAGTCTGAGATACAATAGCACACATAGCCTTCTCACTCCCATGCACAGCCAGAAGTGATTGGTCAGCAGCTCATAACAGACATTCCTTCACATACTCTCTCCTCTGTCTCTGAATACTGGCTGCTGGGACAAACAGAGGAGGTTGTTGTCCTTATGCCATAGCTGTACGCTTCCCAGGGGTGTTTTTAAAGTAATCTGCAAATAGCTCGGGGTGTCCCCACCATCAGAAATGTGTGTGGCCACCAGGGACAGGGCCTTCTCAGTTTTGGAGCCCAGACTGTGGAATGACTACTCCAGACACATCTGTCAGGCATCTACTTCATGGACTTTTCAACATCAGCTTACGCCTTTATTTGTAATTCCCTGCAGTTTCTGGAGTTTGGCTGGCAGTGTATGGACTGATTAATGTTTTTTGCTGCTGTTTTCTTTTTCGATAGCTATTTTTTGTTATTCTTGCTTTTATTTTGACTGACTGTTTTAAATTTGACTGTAAGCCACCTTGTCTGCATAATGAAAGGGAAAGACGACCCCCCCCCTTTAAAAAAAAAAGAAACCCATTTGCCACAGATGCAAACAGACTAGGTTAGATGGAGGCAAACTGACTACAGGAAAGGAGTTGGGTCTGAGCCTCCAAATGTCAAACCCCTTCTTTAAGTCAACATTTGCTGCTTATATTTACCAGTGCCAACATTTACAGCATTAGATCCTTCCAAGCTCACTGATATCAATGGGCTTGGAAAGGTAGTAATAATAATAGTAATATACTTTATTGTCATTGTACATAGTACAATGAAATTAAGATGCAATCATTTCGGTGATCTACAATATTCATATACACTCACACAACCATTCACAACTATCTCATAACCAATGTTCCCTCTAAGCTGTGGAGTCTTGTGAGCAAAAATTCTACTTTGTGAGCTACCAGCATTAAAGTTGTGAGCAGGTGATTTGGCTGCTGCATAAATCAGTTTGCTTTGGAACCATCCTTCCTGAGCTAAGACCAAAATCTGTGAGCCGGAGGCTAAAAAAAATGTGAGCTAGCTCACACTAACTCAGCTTAGAAGGAACATTGCTCATAACTCCCTTAAGGTTCACATAGCAACTTAAAACCACTAATGTCACCCAAATTCCAATTTCATACAGCATTTAAGGCAGTGATAGCTCTCGAATAAAAACTATTTTTAATCTGTTTGTGCTTGTTTTAATTGTCCTATATCTTCTGCCCGAAGGCAGCAGTTCAAACAGGGAATGTCCAGGGTGTGACAAATCCTGCAGAATGTTCTTTGCTTTTTTCAAACATCGAGAACTATACAATTCCTCCAGGAATGGGAGTGGGCAGCCAATGATCTTCTGGGCTGTGATGATAACTCTCTGGAGTGCTTTCCTATCCACAGCCGTACAACTGGCAAACCAGGTACATACCACCACTGCTTAGAAATGCACTGTACATTTACCCGTTACAGATTTAAACATGTAATCTATTCATAGTGAACATTATTAAGAAACTGGGATCCAAAATTTATGTCCGCCATGAATTATCTGGATATGTGTCTTAAGAGGTCTCTTTTGTTGACCCATTTTAGATTTAGTGGTTATTCCAAACTGCCAGATATCCTGAAGTTTCTACAAGCAGGACATGACAGCAACAGCCTTGTTGTTCATCTCAAAAAAGAGGCAGTGACTGTTGAAAATTTAGGCATCATAGCTAATAGAGGTTGATGGACCTGCCCTCCATTAATAACCTTTTCACATTATCTAATAACAACTCATACATTAAGGAGTACAGAGGCTGGGTCTGTGATACATACATATGAACTAGGGGTTCTCCTCCATTCCCATGCACGTAGTGCCCAGTTTGGATTGTGACTATGGTGCACACGGACAAAGGGCTTCACCCTTCCCCTTCTCACTATTTTCTTGACCTGCAAAAGGTCTGAGGTGTGCTGTTTGGTCCAAGAGAGAAACCCACACATACACTTGTGTGTTTCCCCAACTGGAGTTGCCAACAGGCCTGCAGAAAAACGTTCTGCCCCTTTTACAGAAGCATAGTATGTGGAAATAGATGGCTGAAGCTTTTCATGGCACGGGGTTAATAACACAACTTTCAATCTCTATTAAAGGGAGAGGACATTTTTTTCCTCTCCGATAAGTTTGCAGCCTTACTCACCACATAAACCAGAACCAGCCAAGCTTAAAGTGCCTTTGAGCATCTGAGCCTTTCTCTCATTAACACCCTCTAACTCACAAAACCCAGAAGCACACAGTCTGCCTCTGCACCCTCACACATTAACAAGCAGTACCCATCACCATATGACAAGCACACACAGAATCAGAAGGGTTGACAAGCAGGATTGAAATAACTGGGAAAATGCAATGCAGGTTCAGAAGAGAGTTCGAAGTTGCACGTTATTTCTGAGAATCCAGAAACTGTTTTTATCAATGGACACAGTATGCAAAAATCAGCCTCCCTCAGTCCCCTCAAAATCCTCGAGCAGCTTGGCAAGTCAATAGATAGGGAATTTCCTCAAACACACAGCAATCAAGTATGCTTATTATATTGTAAGCCACCTTGAGCTCCGTATGGAAGAAAGTTGGCTAATTAATGTTTTAAATAAATAAAATATGCTTATTTAGGAATAAATCCCAGTGGATTGAAAGGGACTGACTTCTTAGTAACCATGCACAGGATTATTCTGCAGCCTTTAAGAAGAGCCCTGCTGAATTCCATCTAGTTCACCATCCTGTTTCCCACCATGGCTAAGCAGATGTTCCCAGGAAGCTAGATGGTGAGGCTGGATGGTGATGCCTTCCACATGGGTTATCTGCCTTGAGTTCAATGCTTTTGGGAAGTGAGTTTTCTTCCTGCTTCCCCAACAGCATTATGGTGCACTTGGGAACCCCCAGGGGTTTCCCCTGCTTTTCTCCAATATTACTAAAATGTTATTTGCTCTGAAGTTTTGGGAAAGATTGCAAGTCCCTGTGGCTTCCATTCCCCCCACAGATACTTGGGGGGATGCTTTTATTTTTTTTAAAACCAACAAACAGGTCCCGGGCCACAGACGGCGCCTGACAGGGTATAAATTGGAAGTAAATAAGTAGATAAATACGGAAGGCATAGGACATTTGCTCTCCAGGCAGTTGGCAACCCTAAGAGAGCCTTCAATTATGATCCTAAGTCTCAGCAGATTTGTACTGCAGGAAGAGACCCTAAAAACATTCTGGTCTAAAATCATATAGTGCTTTATAAGCCAAAGCCATTGCTCTGAACTGTGCACAAGAAGAAACAGATATTTATGCAAAAACTTACCATCCATATCTTTGTAGTCTTGTGGAAGCATCTGGAGCTGTGCTGTGGCAAGGTCTAGCATGCTAGAAGAGCAGAACAGATAAGACAGCATTACCTCTCCCTGTGCTTTTATAGTTGCAAAACCCCTCCTGCCCCCAGACTCATCAGGTATAGTTGCCTGGCTACTGATTAGTTTACTTAAAATAATTCCATCGGGACTCCTGAAACCATCCCTGAAGACCTGATCTAATTTAATTTGATTAAAAGCTTTTTTTCCCTTTCACAGTTCCCCCGAGTATCTTTGTCACTCTATGGATTGAATTGCTGCAGAAAACAACTGGCAGTTGAAGTTATCTTATCGTGACTGCATGAGATGGAAGCTTCAGTCTGGCCTCCCCTTCAGTGTTGCATTCATGTGATGTTTTCCTGCATTACATCAGATGCTTCAACCACAATCTAGGGAGGGAGAGGAAGACATTTCTTTTGCTCTTTCTCTGTAGTCACAACTAGGGACTGGATAACTAGGCTGGTTAGATAGTGCCAAGAAAACATGTCCTTTCTTTTCTGATCAAGATGAATAGTTTGTCTGTAGCAGCAGAAAAGAGCAGGAGTCCAGTAGCACCTTAAAGATTAACAAAATTTGTGGCAGGGTATGAGCTTCCGTGAGTCACTGGTATCTGAAGAAGTGAGCAGCGACTCACGAAAGTTCATACCCTGCCACAAATTTTGTTAATCTTTAAGGTGCTCCTGG